>NW_007129853.1:34669-105328 GCF_000164805.1 Carlito syrichta | reverse complement strand
AAAAAAAAAAAAAAAAAAATTGTATTGTTACAATTGATTAGTCATCTAGAAGAAACAAAATTAGATTATTACCTCAAAAACGATAAGATAAATTCTGGAGAGATTGAACATTTTGACATAAGAAAATGCACTTAAAGAAACAATAACAAAAGCTTTTGTGACCAAGTGAGAGGAGACCTTTAAATTATAAGTGGAACTGACAAATTAAAAAATAATTAAAAGATAAATCTAACTGTATGAACTTAAAAACCTTCACATCAAAACAACAACACAATAAAGTCAAAATTAAAAAAAGAATACAGAAATATTTGCAACTCATATCAAAAACAAATTGTTAAATTTCTTTTCTTTGAGTTGGAGTCTCACTCTGCCACCCAGGATGGAGTGCAATGGCATGCTCACAGCCACCGCAGCCTCCACCTGCTGGGCTCAGGCTGTCCTTCCACCTTAGACTTCCAAGAAGCTGGAACCACAAGCATCCACCACCACACCTGGCTAATTGTTTTATTTATTGTAGAGACGAGATCTTGCCATGTTGCTCAGGCTGGTCTTGAACCCTTAAGTCAGGTAATCCTTTTGCCTCAATTGTTTTAAAACATATAAATTTCCTGTAAAAAGTGAAAAAAATCTTCAAAATAAAAATATGCTAAGAATACAAAGGTTTCACCACAAAGAAAATGCAAAATCTTATAAGGAGATAGCTGACATCAGTCATAATTAGAAAAAATTAACATTATCATCACATAATTTTTTACTTTATAAACTGGAAAAGATAATTTTAAACAACTATGCTCATAAAACAGAACGAAGAACAAAAATTCTTATAAAAATTTCTCAGTTTTAATCTCTAATATAATACAAATCAATAAATATAACCTATATAAACAGAGGCTCTTTAGGGTCCTGAATGATTTTTAAGAGTACAAAAGTGTCCTGAATTGAAAACCTTTTAGTACCTCTGGATTAGAGGGAAGATCTGCACTTCTATCTCTGGTTTTACTTATGGAAGAAGGTAATACCAACGCCATGTCAAATCTGGGAATACAAAGGTGGATGGGGTTGGAAGAAGGAGAGTATTGTTGAATTAAGAGTTTCATGGTTGAACTATTTTTCTCTCAGTGAATTATCAGAATTAGTCTCAGTTTGCAAAGAGACTGATTTTTTTTTCATTTAGAGGAATTAATTCAATTTCTTTAATATAAAATAAACTGCCAATATAAATTATTTAATAGAGGCGCATAAACAAAAACATTTTCTGTTCTATGCATATTTAATATATATTCTGCTCTAGCTAGGTCAACTGAAGCAATATTAATATTTTTCTCTATCAGGTTGTGATATGGTTAAATGAGCTTGAAATTACTACAAAATGGTGCTTTTAAAAAATGATCAAAATGTTCACAAATACTAAATATAGAAGTATGAAACTTTTTCAGTGAAATAATTTTGTGGATATTACCAGAGATCAAGTCTGTCATATGAGCATCAAATTCTATCATACGGCCTAAGATTATATCTTTGATCCTGTCAGATCTATTTTTTGACATGAAAATCAACCCAAACCTCCTCCCTCTCTCTGTTGTTAACAAGATCCTTGTCGGCTTTTGACATAAAACATGTAAATCACGGATATGCTCTGTACTTTGGTGAATTTACTTTTAATCTTTCTTTTCTACTTGGGAATTTTCTTTCATCTCTGGACATTTGTTTAAGCTCTCTGTTAAATTTTACTAGTCTTTGAAACATTTATTTTGCTATTATTCTTCTGAAGAATACATGAATAATTATTAAAGAATGACCAAACTAAACAAACAAAAAAAGTCTTCTTTTTGGAAGGTGCCCAAGATGTTCTTCCATTTTGAACTATTTTGAACACTAGAATACAATAGAAGTGACACTGTGCCTTGAAAGACTAGGATGTAAAAGCATGTGCAACTTTCTGCTTTTTTCAGCCCTGAGACACCATGAAACCCTCAGGCTACCATGTTGTGAGGAAGCCCAACCCACCTGCTTAAACACACTGATAGGCAAAGTAGAGTCTAGTCTTCAAGTGACCTCAGTCCCAGCCCTAGATATGTGAAAGACTTCAGATGATTTCAGCAGCTAACCAATTACATAAACCTGAGCCTTTCAAATTTTTTCTTATGAGGTTCCAGAAAATGTGAAGCAGAGACAAAATATACACTCCATGCCCTATCTGATTTCCTGACCCAGAAAAAATGTTGAGCACAAAAATAAAGGTTGTCATTTTATACTAATAAGTATAAAGTAGTTTGTCACACATCAATAAATTGATATATTGTTACATATGGATTTAACTTGCTTTCCATTTCTTAGTGTACCCCCAATGTCACACATGTAGCAGAAAAATGTAGAGACTATTCTTCTAGACTCTAGAATCTAATGACAATATAAGAATATATGCTCATGCAGAAGTCATGGAAAAACTGCAAAATCTCTCCTCCTTGTAATATTATCATCGTATCTCTAACTCTGGACAAAGAACTGAGTTGGATAATACATACACTGACAATGTAGTTATTTGGAAAGTCTCAAATATCATGTTCAAAGCTCTGTTAAAAATTTGCAGTCCTACTTAAAGCATTTTCTATTGTATCACAATGTCTTGTCTCAAAAAGATAGCTTGTGAGAGATTCATATTTAGGCTGCAGAAATTCTGATTACTGCCTAAAGCTATTGTTCACCTCTTGTGGGGAAGTGGCTGGAGATCAAGTACCACACCAGTCCCCAGTGGGATGCAATAGTTACAAGAGCTGGAGTGTGGGCTGAACAGGCAAGAAGTGTGCAGCGAAACTATGACACAATTACTTTCTTGGAAGCATTGCCATAATCGGTTTATATTTTATCCTGTAGAGTATGACTTTCATACAATGAGTGAAGCTATAAATATTATGGTTTTCAACCATGAATTTATATAAACTTTATTATTTACAGAAAAAAATATATTCAGTTAACAAGAGAAACAACTATAGGAGAGGTAAGCTTCAAGAGTTATGTTCCTTGACATTAAAATCTTGCCCCTAAGTCAAAAATCCAGTATATAGTCTGCCTTAGCCTCTCTCATACAGAGCTACTCTTAAAAAAAAAAATTCTTTTGGTTACTTTCTATTTTCCTTTCCCCTTTTATTTCTCATTCTTAAAATAATAGAACTTTGACAGCACATTATGAATCATTTCTTACAAGGTAAGAATTCAGCCAATTCTATGAGGCCAATGGGTCACGTGAATGGTAGCAGTCGGGTGACACAGGGGCACACAGAGTTGAGGTGACTGAGAAGAATCGAGAGCCCACAAAGCATCCACGAGCGTGCACATCCAACAATCCTCAGTTCCATATAGCTTTAATTCTTCCCTAAAGTTTCTCTGTTTGGTCCAGTGGCTTTTAAAACATCATCTAAGTGAGCTAACTCAGAAAAAAAAAAATCAAACACCATGTGTTCTCATTTATATATGGGAGCTAAATGGCCATGAAGATGGAATTAATAGACATTGGGGACACTAAAAAGAGTGAAGGGTGAGATGGGGAGGGAGCTCAGAAGCTACCTATTGGGTACATTGTTCACTCTCTGTGTGATGGGTTACCTGAAATTCAGTCCTCACCAGTATGCAATATGTCCATGTGACAAACATGCAGTTTAGCACCTGAATATAAAATTAAATAAAGAAAATCATAGGGCAAAGGAAATACATTTACAGTTCTGTATTTGTTGACACTATACATTTACATCTTCTGTTTAGAAGATGAACTGTCCATCTGACATGGTGGTACCTACAGCTGCAGCATCAGTCTAAGACCTGGGTCCCCAACCTCCGGGCCTCTAACCTGTACCAGTTCTTGACCTGTTAGGAATCCATCACACAGCAGGAGGTGAGTGGTGAGCAGAGCTCTGACTTCTGTCTAATCAGCAGCGGCATTAGATTCTGTGAACTTCATGTGAGGGATCTAGGTGGCAAGCTCCTTATGAGAATCTAATGCCTGATAATCCCTACCACTCAATCCCCTCACTGTCTTCCACAAAACTGGTTCCTGGTATCAAAAAGGTTGGGTATCGCTTATTTATGGTTCATATCCAGCAATTCAACCTTTTCCTGTAATGGGAGGACCTTTCTTTGCTTCTGGGGACCATTCCCGACACCACTAGTGGCTGTTCCTATGGATCCCAACGGGTTATTCGAGATTTAAGGTATTACACTAAACACCATCAGAAATACTGGAGGACCATAAGAGATCACTTCTCACAGTCATCTGTAGTTTACTGGAGAAAAGAACGGCTCACGTGGAGACAATGCGCATCACAGGGTGTTTTAGGTGGACAGTCGTAACATTTAAACTTACCACAATAGCAACAGGCGGTGGCTACAAAAAATAACTACAAAATTATTCCCATAATACAGTATTACTATAGTTAATTTTATGCAGTTATGATTTAATATTGCATCTTTAAATTTGCTCGCATTTTTCTCAACTGCAAATGGCACCATGTATGATGTGGTTTATGTGCATAAGCTTTGATAAATTGTAACTTCTTATAATAGATTTGTACATATATGATAGCAAATGATAAAATAAACCTATATGTATCTTATGCATTCATGATATATTTTCTTACTTTTCTCAATACTTCTAGGCTGTGAAATTCATCTTTTTTTCAAATTGTCCCAAATCTCCAAAATTCTTTTCCATGTATTTATCGAAAAAAAATGTTGCATATAAGTTGACTCACTAAGTGTAAGCCTGTGGTGTTCAAAGGTCAACTGTATATTCTGCTGAAACTTAAAGGAACTTTAGATGGCTTATAAGTCTAATATTAAGTGAGGTTTTTACGGAAATTCTCAATAACTGTTTTGAGTTGGATGAGACCAGATTCCAAGAAAATAGATCCAGGTGTTCAGTGAGACTGAAGAAAGTAACTGTAAAAAATGCCCAGCTAGCTGTGTCCAAAGATAGAAAGCTCAAGTGTCTTCAGTAAGCCATGTTCAATGACTGTAGCCAATGAGGCAATCAAGAAGAAAGTGGATGTTATTGACCTAGCAATAGAAAGCTCTTCTGATGAAGGCCCTCTTGCAGAAAGGAAATGCATCTTTATATCAGAAATACAAAGCAGACCTACCAAAGGGGTTTCTCATGTATCAGCCATCTTCTGCAACAGTATCCAGTGTGACTTCCGCTGATCCCACTGCTATCCCATTTTCATAAACAGATTATTCAGTATCATTCCACCACATGCCAATATGAAGCACATCATCATATTTGCCAGGTTTGGACTTTCTTTCTTTTATTTCCATTGATCCCCAGTCTCACCTCACCCTTAACTCCTTAACTGCAAGTAATATATCTGTCACACCATTAGCCCCATGAAAGCAATACTCATGTTAGCTCATCCAGCAGCAGAAGTGAAACAGTGGTCATGACCAGCAGCGGAAGCAACATTCCCAATGTCGTCTCACTGGACTAAGGAAGATTTACTTGATTCTGGGAATTATTCATGAAAACTGCTTTTTTCATGGAACTCTGGTCTGTGGAAACTATTTTTTTTGGACAATTACTTTTATATTTATTGAAAGTCACATGACTTCTTTTGCTTTCTGAGAGATGAACACATGACTGCAACAAGAAACAAATGGCATGCAAGGAGCAGCAGATACATTGAGCCATAACACTGTCTTCTTGAGATGTAATTTCCATTTCGTACCTTAATGGATGGAGTCTAAAAATCAGTTAAAAATGTTTTTGTTATAATAAACATTCATAAAAATTATGTAAATATTCAAGTAAACTTTTTTTAATTAAAAAGAAAGCTGTAATCACTGTTTCTAGAATGACAGCAACTTCTGTTTAACTTGATATGCGGGAAAACAAAAACAAAAACACACTTATGTTTGCTGTGTGAGTCTTTTCCATAGAAATTTGAGTCATTTTGTTAAAGTAATGAAGTTTCAATAAGTACCCCCAAAACAAACAAAAATTAAAACAAACATTAAATAGATTTTTGTGATATTATTTTACACAGTTGGCATATTATTGGTTTTGAGAGTGTTCGAAATTGTACATTGATTTATTCTTTTGTGATATTTCCTTTTGTTTATATTATAGTATTACTACTAATAATAATAACTAATGTTTATCAAGTACTTAGCATGTCACCAATAACTGTGAAGAGTTTGAGATTTTAACCTACTTTTTAAATGAAGCTAACCTGCTTACAAGGTTTTAAAAATTGTGGCAGAAAACATGAAATTTCTCTTAAAGAGGAAAGACATTATTACTCAGAAGACAGCAGGAAGTATAAGATTCTTAGGTATGTAGGTGAGAATGTAGTAACTCATTTCATTCTCATAATACTCTACGAGGGAGTTTTGACTCTTGTACTCACTGAGAAGATGAGGTTAAGTAACTTGTCAAAGTCAAAAGCCATAGGTTGTCAGGAGTTGAACTCAAGAATTCTGCAACTCCTGATAGTGAACTCTTAACCATCTCACTATACTGACTTTTTAAATGCATAAATGTAACCAGTACCTTAATAATAATACAAAATATTTCATTTAATGCAAAAGAGGATAACCTCTTCTGACCCTCCCACTGTGGGAGGTTTTCTGTCCTCTCAATAAATTCTGCTTTCAAAAAAAAAAATACAGAAGATACATTATTCTGAAAGTATGAAAATACACATACATAAAATTATTATAATGCATATAACTTTAGTAAACTAATATATTGATAAATGTCACTGCAGTTCAGCTCTTTTCTAATGCAGGGATAAAATCTTTTCAAGATTATATTTTAAAAAGTTTTATTTCTTAGGGGAAAAAAAATCTGAGTTAACAAGAGTTAGAAAACAGCTTGAGAAATTGGGTCTCAAATTTATCCCTGGAATACTGAGCAACTTATATGATGCATACATTTATATATACATATATGCATATATTGAGCTTGTAAATAAGTTGGAAACTGTGTTGTGACTCTGACCCAGGAGAAGACATGACTTTTTCAAATCCCACTTCGTTGTGATTCTGAGTCTTAAATAGATAATTTGGCCTGTAAGCCTGCAAGACATTTCATGTCTATGAAATCCATTGTATTTTATTGTGTTTATTTGCAGTAAATCTATTAATTTACACAATTTTCTCTGTGATCATGCAGAGCTTCTAAAAATGCAGCATTCCAAGGCTCTGTCCTGATTCATATTGTCATGGAAAAGCTCAAGCAATGACTAGACACTGTGAGCAGGACAAAAGATTCCCCAGATTACCTGCAGAGAATTCTCCTGGCTTTCAATGGCTGTGGTCCAAAGACATTTCCACCAAATAAAATTGCAACCAAATATTTAAAAACAATATTAGTGAAACAGAATTCTGTTCAATATGTTGCTCAGCAATATGTTGTTTTTTCCCCCCATACTAGGAACTATTAATACAAATGAATTAATGTTTGCAAACACTTGAAACATGGCCTGGCACACAGAGAGCATTTAGGAAACTATGTGAGACTTCGTTAAACAAAATAAAAAACAGGACTCCCACACATGGTCAAAGCTACTTACTTTTGTATGATTTAGAATGCATTAAACACATGCAAATTTCACTTAGAAAAAAATAAACGATTGTCCTAAAGTTTCTGTCAGAATGTAGCATTCATGGATAAAAATGCTTCTATGTAAGCTTTAGAATATGTTAAAAGAAAGAAATGAACAATGCTAAGAGCAGCAAAAGAAATCAGAACAGAAGGAAGTACAGGAATGAGCTTGGGAAGATAATAGCCCAGAGTTGGGCGTGCAGTCCAGTGAAACTGAACTTAAACCTTGAACGTCAGAATCTGTTCATAAACATATTGACTGCATACTGAGTGCCAGGTACCACTTTACATGTTACCTTGTTTAATCCTCATCACAGTCTTGTACATGGGTACAATTAACACCCCACCTTGCAGCTGAGAAACTTAGAGACAATTCTAAAACTGGGTTGAAAGAGATCACTTTTAATTTATCGTATTCCAGGTTTTAGTTTTACACACACACACACACACACACACACACACACACACACACACGTAGTAATTTTTCTATGTTACGTAGTAAAGTAAGTTTCCATAAAATTTCTTGAAAGTTCATTCAGTACTGTAAAAATGTATATTTTCTAACTTTTCATAACCAAATAAGTGTTAGGAATGCAAAATGAACATGTGCTCTTGTTTTCAGTGATCAAGGGAACATATAACTGGCCCTGCCTGTTATCCTTGTGACACAAAATCTCATTGTTATGAGTCATCACTTCTTCCTCTCCTCAGTGCTAGATGACTCAAAACACAGCCCTTTTAATTTCATTTTTACTCATTTAGGTGCCAAAAAATTGTATACACATCTTAAGAGCTGTTATGTATGTATTAATTTCGAGGTTGAATGAAATAATGGTAGTAATATGTAGAACGTTGTTTGCTCAGCCATGCTTCTGCTATTTTCTTTGACTGTCCTGCCTGTCTCACGGTCACACTAGCATTCATTTGATTAACACCATCTTTTGAGCAAATGCCATACTTAAAAGCCATACACATTTTTCCTGGTACCCCTGTAGTTATAGATGACACGTGAATGCTCAATGATCTCTAGGAATAGAGAAGTACATAGAGGGCACCGCAGTCCTCAGGAAAGATAATCAACTTCTCAAGATGGGCTTAAACTTTTTTTGTGCAAAATGAGAGCAGGTAACCACAAGGAAGACACATAGAATAAAAGAGAACCTAGGACAATAAGCAAAAAAAAAGTTATTTAGAATAATAATAAATATGTGTTAAAGGTGGTACTAGCCCAGAGTAGATAGGAGGCATTATGAGCACTGCTGGAGCATTTTCGTGCCTTGGTAGTTTGCTTTGTCAATTAACTTTTAATTTTGGTGTATATGTGCTATGTTTTCATAAGTATGGATCAACTTCTGGGTTGCAGGGAATCTGATTTTTCTAACTCACTTAACATTGGCATGTCTTGAATAATCCCCTCTATTGTTATCGAATTATGAAACTCAGAATATGGGGATCTTCTGCATGGTATTTAAGGTGGAATTTGCAAGGACTTTAAAGAAAACCTTAATACCTTAGCGCCTCCTAGATTTACCTTTCATTTACATTCATTATAGTAAATAGAATAAGCACAATTTACTTATATGTCTTGAATTTTTATGTTGTATCTATAAATGTTCATCACAGAACTCCTGCATTTCCAATGATTTACTGAAAACAAAAGCTCAATGGCTTTAACAACAGGAATAAGTTTGGTTAAGCTTCTCATTTACATCTGTGAGAAGTACAAATTGAAATAGAAACTAAGATAGAAAAATAGATTCAGATTCATAATGGGAGTGACAGAGTCAAAGACAGGAATGACAGCTTACACCCAACAAGAAAAGGTTTAGCATAAGCCAGGCATTAATCAAAGTTATCTGAGAGCTTAGTTCATTTAGTCTTAAAAGAACCCTAAGGGTTACATCCTATAATTATCATTCTCAGCACATGGATGCAGAAAATGGAACACAGAGAGGTAAAGTGACTTACTAAAGGTCACATACACACACCCCTAATAATTAGTAATCCTGGATTTCTAACTCAGGAAACCTGGTGCCAAGTGTACATTCTTAATTACCATGGGATCTAATCTAGAATGGGTAAAAGACCTAAATGTAGTGCAAGTAAGAAGAAGCACACATGCATGCCCACTGAAGAGGCCCGAATAACACACAGGAATGAAGCAAAAAGCAAGAAGACAAAAAATATAATTGGGGGTTGGTGATAGCCACTATTAAACATAAAACGTCTCCCATCCTATGGAAATGTGAAAGAACAATAGAGAAGGGCCTCCCACATTTTCCACAGCAGCATTTCATGTTCTACAATCATATCAATCAAGGAGGAAATATTGATTAGGTAGTTTCCATCTGAGAGGCTCCATAAAGCTCCAGGGTACACTTGTACGTGAGAAGAGAAATAAAAGCATAGGGTAGTAAGTGCAAAAAAGTTAAGAGCAGTTCAATAATAGAAGGCTCAGGGTGCTGCCAAGGGAACAAATTGTGTGAAAACCAATCACAAATTCTACATCCAAGCTTACGAAACAGTCCTTGCTTGTAGTATGTAAGATCCATAATATACTTAAAGAAGATTATGTCATTGATTACAAAGTAAAACAAGTAAAAAAAATTTAAAAAAAGTCAAACAAACAAAAATCCATACTCAAGATGTTTCTGTGGTTTAATAACAGAAACTTGGTTCAAAACATAATAAAGAATACTAATTCCTTTACAAATTTGAGAAAGGAAGTGTGATCAAGACTCTTGTAGTGTGCTGTATCTTGGGAGATATAATTTACATATATGTTACATTCACAGTTTGGTTCTGGATGTGCTCAAATACTGGGATACTCAAGTAGATAAATAGTATTTGTCATGCAATGACAATTAACCCACCTGAGATACTGCATTTAGAAAAATTGCATTACTAATCATCACTGTCACATTTAAGAATTATTTAAAATTATTTAAATGGCACAGTCTTTTATATGTTTGGTTAATAAAATTATTTCTTTAGTTCAAATACAGAATTCTTCAATCATAAATTTATGACTTCCCAATCTAATCTTGGTTGTGATTTCATCTGTCAAAATAATGTCAACTTAGTTAACAAGCTAACACATATCTATTCAACTAAATTCATCTCTGTCTTATAGTTCCCAAATGGGGAAAAAAAATCATTTCTGACTTCAGCAATAAAATTTTATTTTCCTCTGAAATTAACATGCAATTTAATTGAAATGAATATTTCCCCATAAATGTAGCTAAAATTGAGCCCTAGATATTAGGGCTATTGTTGCTATTACCTAGTGATAATTTTTTCTGCTTTTAAATATATGGATACTAATTTCTTTAGTTACTAAAAGTCTTTAGTTATAGCATTTTAGAATAGAAAGTCTAAAATCTATTGGTGGTGTCTGATTGCAGATCAGATACAAAAGTCATCTTAATATTTGTGTATAAGTGCCTGAAAATTAATAAAGATTTTCATACTTAAAAGTGACGAAAAATGTCATGATTAATATTTTTTCTTTATTTAACACAAGTATATGAGAATTTTTGCTCAAAATTTTTTTTCCTCTTTCTCCAAGTCCTTAATATATCTCTTTGCTTTATATTAACTCTTGTATCCATCTCTTTCTTTCCTTGTATACCCCTTTCAACTAGCTTTTTGAGTGTTCATCTAAACCTCTCTCTATCTTTCAAGTTTTATTCCCAACTTTTCTCTCATTCTTCCCTCTATCCTGTAACATTTCTATTTTTAAACGAAAGTGACTCCAACTTCATCACTTTGTTCCCTTTTGTTCGTCTTTCATTTTATTGAAGTATATGCCTTTGTTAAAAGAAAATGGGAAATCAAATTTATCAACAAAAATCTATGGGTTAAAAGGAGAATTTGTCTACACCACTTTTCAAACCAATAAGTATGCCCTGTGCTTTCTGTACATGGATTATGGAATGTCTCATGGTTCTCTGAGAATTAATGAGTTAGCATTTGGAGGATGAGAAAGGAATAAGCACACAAGCCCAGACTACTGGGAATGTATCAAGGTTTTCACAGAAAAATATTGGCAAAGGAAAGAATTCGTTTTACACTCATGTTCAGATATATTTTGCAGAATATCTATATGAACATCATCCTTATGTTCAGTTGATGATCATACTTACCATTCAACCAAGATAAGAAGAAACAATCAGAAGATAAATTTTATAAGCTCCCACGCCAACATTTGTTCACCTACTTACATCTGCTCCAGTATTTTCTGCCATCTCTCTTTTTTATTTTCAATACAGATACCTAGGTTTCAATAAATTCATGTAATCTACTTGTGATTCCATTTCATTTACATTCTTATAAGCATTCTATCAATTTTTCCCTCTTGCTCCTTCACCATTGTTTTTTCTCCCTTTATATATTTCTACCAATATATGAATGTAAGAATACATTCTTTTTACATACTATTTTGACCTCAATTCTCTGTCTAGTTATCAGTCTATTTCCTTGAAAGCAAAGATTTTGCAAAAAAATCTATACTCAATATCTTCATTTTGCCTCCATTTTTTCTTTTACATCAATTTTTTTTTTCTTTCTTTCTTTCTTTCTTTTTTTTTGAGTTGGGAGTCTCACTCTGTCACCCAGGCTGAAGTGCAGTGGCACGTTCATGGTCACCACAGACTCAACCTGCTGAGCTACGGCAATTCTTCTGCCTCAACCTTCTATGTGGCTGCAACTACAGGCTTGCACAGGAATAAAGCAAAAAGCAAGAAGACAAAAAAACATAATTGGGGGTTGGTGATAGCCACAATTAAAGGCATGCACTACCACACCAGGTTAATTTTTTGATTTCTTGTTGAGAGGAGGTCTCACTATGTTGCCCAGGTTGGCTTCCAATCCCTGGACTCAGACAATCCTCTCACCTCAGTCTCCCAAAATGCTGGGATTACAGGCTTAAACCATGCATCAATTTTAATCCATTTTTTTCTTTTTATAACCCCACTCAATGTGTTTTTTTTTTTTTTTTTTTTGAGTTGGAGTCTCACTCTGTCACCCTCAAGGCTAGAGTTCAGTGGCAGGCTCAGGGGCACTGCAGATTTGATCTGCTGGGCTCAGGTGATCCTTCTGCCTTAGCTAATTTTTTATTTATTTATTGTAGAGATGAGGTCTCGCCAATTTGCCCAGGTTAGTCTCAACCCCTGGGCTCAGGCAATTCTCTCACCTCTGCCTCCCAAATTGCTGGGATTATAAGTGTGAGCCACCCCACCTGGTCTGCAATGTGCTCTACGTTGTTAAATTCCAAGTCATTTATTTTTTGTCTCATCCATTTTGACTGAAAAGGAGCACTTAAATAATTGATTACTTGATTAAAATTAAAATTTCTCCTATTTTTATATCTAGATATTGAAGTACCCTGAACTTTTCCCCCACCTTACCAGTACATTTTAGTCTTTTTTTTTTTTCTTGTGCCTCCATGATCCTGAATTTTCAATTTTATGAAAAGGACCAGTTTCTGAACACCTTTCCTTTCTGTTATCTAAGAAAAGCATTTAATGCAGTCTCATGACATTACTAATGAACATATATGATTGTTTTGCTAATTTTATTTCTAATTTGGATTTTCTCACTAGACTAAAATCTTCAACTTTTAGCATGTCATGTGCATTTGAATATCTAATAACATTCTACAATTTTGATATTCTTCATCTCACTTCCCAAGTTTGTTTTTCTTGTCTTCTTCCCTGAGTCAGTGGTACATTTTAAACTTCCAATTTCAATAGATATACATTTATGAGTGCAGGGACTATTTCCCCTCCTGTTAAATCCATGTACAACAATTGATACAAACTAGTACAAATGAATGTGATGAATGAAAGAATGAGTAAATGAATGAGTGAATGAATTATTTTAGGAGCATTCAGTCTGAGAACAGTTTAATGTGTTGGACTATTTTTGTATCTTTCATGGTGGCAGAATGAGGAAAATCTGAGTTTATATATAACACTCTACTGCACTTCAGATTTCTAGACCTAAGCATCCTTCTTTTAGAGATAATGATAGTCCAGTGGATTCTCATTCTACCATTTCTAAATGTATCTGATATGTTTATGCACAAGCCTTCACTTTCTAACAGGTATGGAAAGGCCATTCACAGACAAATGGCTCCCTAAAGAATTCTTGCTAACAGCGAAGCCTGGAGCATGCCAGATGAAATGTTTAAACATTTTTTAAATGTTCATTTGTACTTCCATTTCATAGAAAAAAGAACTTTTACAGGCACTGAGAATATGCACTAGGGGAACTTTGATTAGAGTAAATATGGCTTTGATGTGAAGATACAGGGAGATCTTGGCTAATTCCCTCAACAACGCTATGCTGCCATGCAGAGGATTGCTTTTATTTATAGGCGCCACCTTTTTGCACATACTTAGACAGTAGTTTTTATTTTGTAAATGCATTTTTAACCTTGCACAGAATAATAAAGATAGGGTCAAAAAGCTCTAGATCCATCAGAACATGCTAGTTCAGTTCTTTCCTATTATATTTTATCCTAAGTCCCAGATTGCTTTGTTAAAATGAACACAAATTAAAAAAGGGAAAGAAAACAAGGTGTTCCTTATCACCACAAATTCATTAAGCTTATTTTTTCATGCGTGAGGATCTTTTGAATAGAGTTTTATTTCTTAATCCATGATTTTTTTTTTTTTTTTTTGAGTTGGAGTCTCACTCTGTCATCTAGGTTTGAGTGCAGTGGCACACTCACAGCCACCACAACCTCAACCTGCTGGGCTCAAGCAATCCTTCTACGTCAGCCTTCCAAGTAGCTGGAACTTTAGGCATGCGCCATCATGTCTGGCTACTTTTTTTTGATTTATTGTAGAGATAAGTTCTCGCCAAGTTGCCCAGACTGATCTCGAATCATGGACTCAGGCAATCTTCTTACCTCAGAGCTTCCCAAAGTGCTGGGATTATAGACATGAGCCACTGTTCCCAACCCGATCTATGATTTTGTCTCCAACTTCAAACATCACTTCTAGTTTGGATGTGGAGAAACAGAAATTGAGTTGTCATTCCAGGGGTGTTCTTTGGGTGCTCTTTCATTGATTACTTGCCCTTTGTTCTGCACTTCCAGAAAGGTATGATCTTCCAAAAACTTTAAAGGCTCTCACAGTTCATTAGCAATACACCCATTAACAAGCCTCTTATTATATCTTGAGGACAATTTTACATACTTGTCTTAATCCTGGAAAGATGAATATTAATAGGCTCTGATTTGCCTGTATTTTCCATGGACTTTCTTAATTAGGCTTAGCCATTTGAATTACGGTTATGTGCTTCATAATGTGGTTTTGCTAAAAAACGCACTGGATATTTGATGATGGGTCTATAAGATTATAATTCCTTATTTTTTAACTATACCTTTTCTATGTTTAGATACACAGATGACATCATATTGCAATTGCCTACAGTACCGAGTACAGCAACATGCTGTACAGGTTTGTAGCCTGGAAACACTAGGCTATACCCTACAGCTTAGGTATGTAGTAGGCTGTACCTCCTGGGTTTGTTTAAGCACATTCTTTGAGGTTCATTCACACAAGTACAAAAACATTTAACAATACATTTTTCAGAATGTATCTCCATCTTTAAGCAATACATGACTGTATTTGAAAACAGTTTTTTTTACAATGGAAAAGGAAGGATCTTAATGTATAGCTCATTCATAAACACTGACTAGATTTTAAGAACAGTCAGGATCTCTCTCCCTCTGGACATTTTTCAATGTTTATTTTCCATTGTTTTCTAACTGTTTACATATATATACATAAATATATATAACTGATTATTTATATATAATTGATTATATATATATGAAGTGTATACACACACACACATTTTTTCTTCTATATGGGCTTCTCTTGATTGTTGAGTCATGCCTGTTAGTACTGTTGCTCTATATGGTATGATTGGAATGGCTATTTTAATTTTTCTACAAATTACACATAAGAAATTCTATATAATCATCTTGACAGAAATTCATGTTTAGAACATCCATATATATTTAGTGTGATACAACACAGCGTGCTAACAGCATGAGAGTTTCATATATAATTATTTTGTTTTTCTAAGTAACTACCATGTCAGAAAGTAGACTTAAATGTAGTTTAAAAATGTCTTTTTGAATCATTTATCGACTTGTTAGTTTTTAAAATTTCCCCTTAGGTATAAAGAGAGCAATAGCCTTTTTGTTTTACTTTTGTTTTTCAACAAGAAATGCTTTGAAAGTTAAAGAGCATTTTTTTCTCTTTTTGAAATAATGAATTATAAATGATGTTTGTTTCTCTGGCTAAAAATTAGAACAAAATGTTAAAGAAAACACTGGGAATTATCATGCAGAAAGCTTTTATTTTAACCTGAACTACTCTGACTTTTATGTTTTTAAACACTGCATACTTCGCATTTAGTAGTTCTAAAGCAATACAACAATGATTGTCAATAACTACTCTAAAGCTTTTATTAAAATCAATACATAATACAAATATGTCACAATTTTGCTTTTTAGATATATAGATTTTCGTTGAAAAAAAATTATGACTCTGGAATTATATCAGTTTTGTATCTTGGGTGAAATTTTGGGATTCTTAATATATTACTTACAGTTTTATATAAAATAGCACTTATAGCATTTTTAATACATCCTCCTCTCAAAATCTTCATAAATATATTTTCAAGCTGGGCTCGGTGGCTCAGCCTGTAATCCCGTGCCTTTGGGAGGCTGAGGTGAGTGGACTGCCTGATCCCAAGGGTTCGAGACCCGCCTGGGCAGCGAGACCTCATCTCTACAATAAATCAAAAATTAGCCGGGTGTAGTAGCACGTGCCTGTAGTTTCAGCTACTTGGAAGACTGAGGCAGAAGGATCGCCGGAGCCCAGCAGGTTGAGGCTGCGGTGGCCGGTAGCGGACACTGCACTCCAGTCTGGGTGACAGAGTAAGACTCCAACTCAAAAAAAATATATACATATATATATTCAACTCATTTAACGTGTGAAAAGATATATTTTTAGTGTTAAATTTTTGAAAATAACATATAGAGACTGTCAAATATGTCAGATAATAAAGATCATTTATGATTATAGCATAATTAAATATGGAGAGAGATATATTGTGGTTATTGTGATTTTCAGTTTCAAAAATGCTTTTATAGGATAATGCCACTGTACTTATCAATAAGGTTATAATACTCTTTTCAAGTAATTATGTATACTCATATGTTTTGGTAGATGCATAGTTAGAACAATTTTTTGGAAAAATAAAATTTAAAAATTTGAGTACCTACTTCATTAGCTTAAATAATTGTAGATATTTAGAAAATTATCATCATATCTATCATAGTGATGCTGTTTAGGAGCCGGAATTTGAGAAACTGAAGTGAGAAGGGTCTACTGTAACCATATAATTATATTTACAGAAAAGGGATAGTTCTGGATACTTATGACTTGTTCATTTGGTTACTCTTTCATTCTGTATAATAATCTCTCTTGAGCACTTACAATAAAATGTGAACTGACATTCTCAACAACAAATTAGCATGGAGGTGTTCAAGTTGGGCAATGAAGATATGATTTATCTAAGGATCTCTCATATGTGACACCCAATGACTGAACAGGGTTAAACTGAATATCAATATTGGGAACAGAGACTCTAATTAATATCTGCAGAAAGAAAATACATATTGGAATAGTGTTTTTAAATTGATTTTGATTTCATTTATGTTGTAAGTACCAAGTCAATGAACCCAACCATATAACCACACATGCATGCATATACACTTACATGCACACACCAAAACTTATAACATACAACATCAAGGAAAGTAAAACCAAGCAATACGTGTCCTTACTATGAGTGGCACATATTTCCTATTCTATTCTATAGAGTTTTACTGTAAAAGAAGGTGTGGGAGAGATGAGACTTCCTACTGGAAATACTATGTTCGTGAATAACTAGAAAACTCCAGCAATAAAAAAAAAATCCAACAATGAATACATAGACAATCATTTTAGGGGTTACAGTTTAAAAATAGCTGTATTTAGAGAGCATATATCATAAAACATAGAAATGTAATGACTATCTCTCCAGGAAACTTGTAAAACATCCCAAGATGATGGCAAAAGGAAAATAGAAGTTTGTGGGATTAAAGATTTAGTGATGCTGGGCTATGAAAAATTTATTTTGTTTTTATGTCTTACTTTCGCGCATATTCTTTTGATTGTAGCCTTCCTAAAAAAACAAGTTTATTTGTTATAAGTTATCACAATTATTGTGTGATGTCAGAAAGTCCTCCATTTCATCTAAGTTTTCAAGTTTGTTTCCATATAGGTGTACATAGTAATCTCTGATAATCTTTTGTATTTCTTCAGGATCAGTTGTGATTTGATCCTTTGTATTTCTGATTGTCTTTATTTGGGCTTTTTTTCTCTTTTTCTTGGTCATTCTGGCTAGAGGCCCATCAATCTTGTTAATTCCTTCAAAGAACTACAATTAATATTATAAGTACTACATCTGATATTCTAGATTGAGCATTTAGAGATGGCAATTTTCAGCAGTTAGACACAGTCTCCTATAATGCACATCATATCCCAATAAGATCCCTCAATTTATAATCTCATTTTTTAGCTAGAATAGTTAAGCAAATATTATCAAAATAAATCATACATGTCACTGGGAATTTCATGGATATGATATTGTTTATTGGTGTATATATTTTCTAGTCACCATATTCAATATCTTAGCTAAGTTTGACTTTTCAATTCATACTTTGTTTCTGAAATAATTATCAGGGTATAAAATATATATCTTGGTATTTTTAGATAGTATTGATCAAAACTTTTGGGAAAAAATAGGCATACTTGTCTGTTATATGCCTTTTTAGGTTAAAAAAGGTAATCTATATAAAGACACACTCTCATTTTAAAATAATCACCAGTAGTTTAATCATTGTAAAAGGTAAATTCAACTTTAATACACTTGAATTTTTTTTGAGCATTTCTTCTTATAAACTGTTTTAAAGTTCAAATTAGGATTAATATGGAATGACTTCTTATACATCAAGAAATATAATCAATTTTCAAAAGACAGAAATACTAATTTCAGATAAATGCAAGTTTATTTTACTGACCTTTCATAATTAAAAATATTTGTTTTTCTTTTTTCTTTTTTTTGAGTTGGAATCTCACTCTGTCGCCCAGACTGGAGTGCAGTGGCCGCTCCCGGCCACCGCAGCCTCGACCGTACTAGGGCTCCGGCGATCCTTCCGCCTCAGCCTTCCGAGGAGCCGGAATTACAGGCGCGCGCTACCATGCCCGGCTGATTTTTTGATTTATTGTAGAGATGAAGTCTCGCTGCCCAGGTGGGTCTCGAACTCGCGGGTTCAGGCAGTCCACTCACCTCAGCCTCCCAAAGGTGCGGGATTACAGGCTGAGCCAATGAGCCCGGCTAAATATTTGTTTTTCCATGGGGATATAATAATCTGCCAGTAAAATTTACTTGATGTGAGTTCTTCAATAACTATGCAGTAATTAATATATTCTACTTTAGATCTAGCAGTAATGATAGCAAAATTTTTTTCAAGATTAGTGGTATAATTCTAAATGTGATTCTTTTTTTCATGAAATTTAATTAAAAAGTTACCTTTCTTAATATTACAAGCAACTAAAAAAAGCTATTTACCATTTTATTATATTCTTAGTAATTTAATTAGTATTAATGTCTATTTTCTGATATTATAAGCCAGCTTTATTAGATTTAATGCTGATCTTACCAATTCATCACTGATGAAAAAATGCCAAATTATTCACTGTCATTAAGTATACTGAAAGTGAAGGCTTAATTTTTTTATACAATTTTCTGTTCTAATTATATTTGTAACGATGTGTGTTCTAATTATAAATTAAAGCATACTCCTAGACAAGTACTATTAAATTATAAAACTAAACCTGCAAAGGGTATTAAACTTAAAATATTTTATATCCAACCTTGAGAAGAATGCAAATTTATATATTGAAAAGCAAAGCTTTCGTTTCAAGTTATGGAATGATATATCATTGGAGATCATTTTGGTTTATTAAATTGAGATCTCTGAAAAGATGATCACAATATCATAAAATTTTCATTGGTTTTGGACTGGAAAGAATCCTATCCCGGTAGAGGGAACTTTTATTTAACTTAAACTCCTTATATATTTATGAATAGTCAATTAAAGAAGAATGGTATGAAATTATTCTTTTGGTACATTAATTACATTTTTACATTAATTACTGTAGTTGAAACCATAAAAAAGCATAATTCCTATATTTTTAACAAGTTTTGAGTGATTGTGCAAGACATATATCAACATGGTACCTTTTTATTTTAACTTTGTTTTTATGCCTTGATTAAAAAAAAAGAAAGCCTTGTAACAGAAGAAAATTATCATATCTAGTTTTTGGAAGAGGAAATGTTCTAGTCATATGAGAGTCACTCAACATTAAATATAAAGTTAATATTTGTAATACAATACATAATGAGTATTTTTCACCAAGTCAATAGGTTCTAAATATTGTAAAAATATAGTGTACTTATGTCTCTATCTCCTCTACAATCATCCTAATTTAATCCAGAAACAGTTCTGCCCTAAGTCATTGCTCTGTTCTCCTAAGTGGTCTTAAGTTTTTAGATATTGCTCTAACTCATTCTCAATATTTCAGCCAGATTATTATTTTAAAATGTATATCAAATGAACCTACACTTAGAAAAAAATTGAATTTTATTGTTTGTTTTAAGTAGTTCTGCAAGAATTAATTTCTGCATAAATCCCCAAGTATCTGGTAATTTTTGCCTTATTCACACAATTTGTATTACTTTTCCGTACCTACAACAACCAAGATCCTTATTGAAATTTGTATTAATTGTTTTATGGATGTAGAAATTGTTAACCAAAACAATTCTTAGCAAAATAAAAATGTGAGGTATCACATTCTCAGACTTTAAACTTTATTATAAGCCTACGATAATCAAAACAGGGAAAGCATATAGACCAATGGAACAGAATAAAGATTCTGAATCAAAACCTCAATTTCTCAACCAACTAGTCTTCAGAAATGCCTCCACCAACAACCACTGGGGAGAGGAGAACCTATTCAGTAAATGGTGCTGAGAAAACTGACTGACTATGTGTAGAAGATTAAACAAGAATTGTACCTATCGCCACACACAGAAATCAACTCTAAATGGATCAAAGACCTAAACCTCAAATTATACAAATTATGGACATTCTGACTGGAGTTAGGTGGTATCTCAATGTTGTTGAGATACCTCAAATTATACGAACCTTAGAAAATGCAGGATAAACTCTTATGGAAATTGGAACTGGCCACCAATTCTTTATCAAAACCCCAAATGCCCATGCCATAAGAGGTAAGCTAGACAATTGGGACCTCATCAAACTGGCAAGTTTCTGCAAAGTCAAACAACAACCCACAGAATGGGGAAAATATTTGTCAACTGTATATCTGACAAAGGTCTAACATCTAGGATCCATAAGGAACTCAAACATGCAGAAAACAAACAAAAAAACAGTCCTATTAAAAGTGGGCAAAAGATATGGATAGACATTTCTCAAAAGAAGACATATGAGCAGCCAACAGATACATGAAAAAATGCTCAACCTCTCTAATCACCAAAGAATTGCAAATTAAAACAACATTGAGATACTACCTAACTCCAGTTAGAATGTCCATCATTAATAACTTAAAAACAACTGATATTGGAGAGAATGGGGGGAAAGGAAACACCTCTACATTGTGATAGAAATGTAAACTATTACAACCTCTGTGGACAATAGCATGGCATTTCCTAAAAGATCTAAAAATTGACCCTCCATATGACATCTCATCCTCCGGGAATATACCAATAACAAATAAGGTTACCAAAAGAGATAACTGCGCACTCATGTTTATTGCAGCATTATTCCCAATAGCAAAAGCATGGAACCAACCATGCTCCCCAGCAAAAGTAGATTGGATTAAAAAAAAAAGTGATACAAAAAAGTGAAATATGATGCAGCAATAAAGAAGAACAAAATTATGAACTTCACAGAAACTTGGATGGATATAGAGTATTTTATACTCAGTTATCTATTACAGAACCAAAGAACTGAGTACCACATTCTCTCTCATAAGCAGACCCTGAACAAATGATCATAATACTATTATAAGAAAGGAATTGGAGGTAGTGGAAAACTGCCAGGGGAGGTGGGGGGCACACTTCATCAATAAGGGCACCTGATCTCAAACGAGGTGAAATAGTGACCAAAGTGAGGCTCAAACTTTACATGTGCAATAACATTTGTATACCTGACACTGAATTGTACCCCTTCATCTTTAAAAATAAAAAAATAAACAAAACAATTTTTTAAAAATAAATTTTTCCCTACTTTCTTTTCAGTTTTCATGGTGCCCATCAGTGGTATCTCCTTCGAGAAGGGTTCTCTAACAACCCTGCTTCTAATGAGGCTCTTCCCTTAGTACCTTTTCTCCAAATACCTGTTGCATTTACCAAAAACAACAACAAAATCTCCAGTTATCTGTACTGTTTGTTTGCTTATTTTTCTCCTATGGAGAATTCAATATCCAAATAGAACTCTATTTTCCTTGTTTACTTTTTTATTACCGATGTTTGTTGAAGGTTTCAATATGTTGATTTGAATATATTATCCTCATTTTAAAAGGAGAGGTGCAAGAAAAGTTTTAGAGAGAGTAAATGGTATAATCCAAATGTTTGTGTTTCCCCAAAATTTTATATTGAAATCTAATTCCTAATATGATAGTATTTAAAGCAGGATCTTTGGGAGGTGATTAGGTCATGAGGACTGGAGCCTTTATAAATGAGATTAGTACTCTTATGAAAAAGACTCCAGAGAGCTCCCTTGTCCCCTCCATCATATGATGACAGATTGAGAAATCTATAATGATGGAAGAGGGTCTTCACCAGATGCTACTGGCACTATAACCTTGGACTTTTCAGCCTCCAAAGCTGTGAGAAATAAATATCTGTTGCTTATAAGGCACCCATTTATGATATCCTGTTACAGCAGCACAATGGACTACGATAGTAAATAATTTGGTAAAGGTCATACAGCAAGTGTGTGGTTGAGAAAGGATTGAACACAGATTGAACACATGTAGTGAAACTTTACCACCAGTGAGCTGAACGTCTACTCTTATTTTGTTCCTGAATTATATTTAAGAACATTCACATCCATCCTGCCTTAACTCCTTTGTTCTACAAGGGAGAAAATAGGATGAGTCATTGGCATATATACAGGGGTGCCAAAAAGCGTATACACATTTGAAGAGATGTTATCTATGTATTACCTCTTGAAATTGAATTGAATTATGATAGCAATGTGTAGTATGTTGTTTGCTCACCCATGCTTCTGTCATTTTCTTTGACTCCCCTGCCTGCTGAATGGGGATGCTAGCACTCATTTGATTAATACCATCTTTTGAGCAAATGTCATACTTTATATGTGTATACAATTTTTTGGCACTCCCAGTGTTTGCCTAAGATCATAAATCATGCTAGTTGAGATTCTGAGATTAAAATGAATGTTCTATCATCCCAACCATGCTCTTGTTTTTACACTCTAATATTTTCCTTCAACCTGAACTCCTGGAGTTTCATATGAACCTAGAGATGGCCATTCTGTTTAGGTCCAGGTCATGAAGACACAATCAGGAGTGTGGATTTCACATGAGGAATGAGACATAGAAAGCAGTTAAATAATGGTTTGGGGTGAAGAAATAAGTTAAACCAAGAATCAAGATTATTAAAGTCTCTTACAGCCGGGCTCAGTGGCTCAGCCTGTAATCCCACGCCTTTGGGAGGCTGAGGTGAGTGGATTGCCTAAGCCCGCGGGTTCAAGACCCGCCTGGGCAGCGAGACCTCATCTCTACAATAAATCAAAAAATCAGCCGGGCGTTGTAGCGCACGCCTGTAATTCTGGCTACTCGGAAGGCTGAGACAGAAGGATCACCGGAGCCCAGCAGGTTGAGGCTGCGGTGGCAGGGAGCGGCCACTGCACTCCAGTCTGGGCGACAGAGTGAGACTCCAACTCAAAAAAAAAAAAAAAAAGGTCTCTTACAAGGGCAAATATCTCTTAGTCAATCAGTATTGAAATTTCAAAAGGATACAGATCTCCTATTTTGGAATAATAATTTGGTGATTTCAGGGAGACTACTTTCCCTGATTTGAAGCATATATGATATTCCTTCAGAGAGTCTCATTCTTTCTTGAAGTACATTAAATCAGCCTCAAACTGCTTAAAGTTTTGGCCCTTGAAAATATGTACAATCTCTTTCAGTCCAGTGAATTGCTGATAGTTGAATAAAAAATGCTGCCATTTAGAAGTGACTCTCTGGCTCAAAATTCAACCGCAAATAAAATATCTTTCTGCATTGTATCAAGGGGTCTATTGTCTCATAAAGTATTCAAATTTGCCAGGGAAAATATGTCTCTACTACAACTACCTAGAGGGTAACTTTGATCCTTGACATCTGTTTTTCAATATGTCATTTATTAATATTTTCCTGAAACAAGTCAAACCATGGGTTAAATCCTTCTAAATGAATTCTACAAGCTGACAGATGTCATCCTTCTTGCCTACATTTGACCTTTTTTTTTAAGGCTAGCTGGAGACTGATTAAGGAATAAGATTTAGGTTTGACAACAGTTCAAAAAGCAGAGAAAAAATTGAGCAGAAAATAGAGTTCAAGGTAGAAGCATAAGGCAAACCTCAGGAGCACAGCCCGTGTCAAGAAATGCCCTGACTCCCAGAGAGAAGCATTCAAGGAAGAAGCTGGACTGGATTTCTTGTCACTGATAGGGCTTAATTGCTAGCATATACCCAACCCAGGACTTGGAAAAGGTACTGAGTGAACCATGTCAAAGGATGAGACTGTCTTCTGATACATTTTCTTCTAGGTGACCCTCATGTCTCACGATAGCATGCTGTTGCCTTAAGCTTAGTTTTATCTATCTGTGAGTTCATTGTAAGGAGACAATTTTAGAAACAATAATCATAATGCAATGATTTTCAAAGTGTGTTTATATCATATCATCTAATCTTGCTCTTCACAACATGACTGTGAAGTACATAGAGTAGAAATGATTGTAAAAATTTTTTTGTGAGAAAAATAACAATCAGAGAAGTTAAAATATTTGACAAGAACATATAGTTGCTGTAAGGTGAAGCTGGAATTCAAATATGTTTTCTTGAATCTAAATGCCATTTTCATTTTACTATACCATATCAATCTAAGTAATTCAGTTCTCAAAGTGAATTGGGAGGAAACATGAAGTTAAATGTAATATTTCAAGGAGATATAGAATGAATCCAAACATATGAATCCCGAGATGGAGTTCAGATTGTAAATAACCAATCTTGTCAAGATATGAAAGCCATTCCAAGCTCTAAACTGAGATGTGATTTAAATGTCATATTTGAATAACAGTCCTCTGATCCATCATCTGCCATAAATTTTAAGATCTCATTTTGGAGAAAATAAAAACAAACAAGTTAACCCTTTTTTCATACCAGTTATAAAAATTATAAAACATCTTATGGCTCTTTGACAGAGAATTGGGACCTAAGTTTTCTCGTAAAAGAATCCTTTTAAAAACATTTTAATATCCTGACACCTGACCCTTTAGAACATTATAGTGTTCTATCTGTAATTACATGTTAATACATCAAAAGTCTAGCAAAACAAATGCTTAAAACGTCCCTTTAAAGAAAAATGTCCAATGCTGTGCTATTTGTATAAATCATATTACTTGATAATTTACAGAAAAAAAATTATAAGAAAGGAGACACAAGCAGGTTTTTTCCCCAATAGTTATTATTTATTACTAATTATTGGTAGCTACATGCACTCATTCTTATTTCAAACATACCAGCAACCAGGATCATAAAAATCAGGTAAAATTCAACCAATAACATGAAAAAATATCATTCACTTTTAATTTAAAGAGTTAAGTGAATTGAAGAAGTCAGGATAAAAATACCTGCTTAATGTCTTTTTCTTTTTTGAATTTAATGTATTTCTTTTAATCTCCAGATGATTTTTCGTTTCATACTACCCCTCCTATAGTAATGACATTTTCAGTAACACTTTTGTTATCAATTTTTTTAACCTAAAAGTATAACTGTCTTACATCATTAAAATAATGATATTTGACCAGAAATAGAAAAATGTTTGAAGTATATCCGTTCAACCGTATTTTAAGATGGGGGGGAACTATGTACTTAATAGATAAAATATAAAACTCTGGAAAACCTGAGTCCCTAAAATATACATATAATTTATTAATTATAGATTCATCATTCTTAACACTAAGGTTTTGCTTATAGTGGTGAATGTCTTTGTGTGACTGGTTTAAAAGATAGAGATATATAAATCTTCAGCTCCTTTCAGTATTGCACATGCCTGGAGAATGCACTGTATTTTATGGTGGTAGTTTCTGTCTGTGGAGTTTATTTCCCTGTTCTCTGCCTATTGCATTCACTATCATTGTTGAAAATTAATTATCTGTCATATTAATGACTGTATATTATCTGGTATGTTAATGATCTGGATGCTATGTCCATTTTCTCAATATGTATTACACATGCCAGATGAGGTGAGCACTTTCCCTTCCCTGCCCCTTTAATTATAGCTAAATACTCTGGAAATTATCCAACAGATAGTTAAAGAAGAACTCTGAAAGCATAAAAGACAAAGGGTGGCTGACTGAAGACTTCAGAATTCAAAAAGGGCATTGTGGTGCAATTGTGTATTCTTTTCATTTATCATTAATCTGAGATTGGACACCAGAGAGGTCTACAACCTGAAATAAAATAAGAGCCTTCCTTGCTGGCCATATGACTAAGAGAAAAGAAGCATAACTACGTGTGGAATCCCTACTCCCTGCTCTATATCCAGGGTCATGGTGGGACTGATCTACAATAACAGCAAAACTGTTTCTCCAAGGCTTCCAGTTAGACACAGAGATCTAGTTTAGTGTCGGCCCATCCTCCACCAAAAAAAGTGAATGAACCAAGTCCAGTATCTTCTCTCCACATGCTCACATGTTCCCATCAACCTGCAGGAGGAGGCTCAGAAAAACACTGAATGAACCCACAGGCAGAAGTCAAGTCAAATATTTAGCGTCATTTAAAACAACAGCAACAACAAAAAAAAACAGACAGGAAAATATGTATTGCAAGGAAACTGAAAATTAAATTGGAACTGTAACAAAAAAACAAAGGCCAGAATCTTACCCACTAAGCATAAAATAGGCAACTGAATGCTGAAATAGAAAATTTAAATAGGATTAAAAGGCTCCTAACATAATATCCAAAAGCCCAGAATACAATAAAAAATTACTCATCATATCAAGAATGAAGACTTTCACAATTTGATGAGAAAAGACTAACACCAATCAATACTGAAATAGAATTGAAATCATCTGACAAAGATTTTAAAGTTGCCATTAAAATGTTTCAAAAATTGATTGGAAATTATCTAGAAATGTAGAAAAAATATAAAATCTCAGCAAATAAAAGTCACTATAAATAAGCAAATTATAATTATAGAACTAGAAAACACAATAACAACATCAACAATAAAACATGCTGAATGTCCTCAATAATAAAGAGAAAAATGACAGAGCATGGAATCAGTGAACTTTAGAACAAGTAAAAAAATTGATCAACAAAGAGAAAACTATACTAAAAAAAATAAAATTAACAGAGCCTCTGGGATCTGTGAAACAATACAGTAAGACCTACTATTTATGTCATTGAATTTGCAAAACTGAAGAGAAAGAATGTAGAGATGACAATTTACTCAAATAAATAATGGCTGAAAACCTTCCCAATATTTAATTCATCAGGAAACCTAGAGTAGCACACATGAAATAAACCCAAAGAAACCCACACCAAGACACATTAGAATTAAACAAGTAAAGCATAAGAATATAGAAAATAGTCATAAAGAGAAAAATGATGTATTAACTAAAGAGAATATACTTTGAATGATAGCAGTTTTTCTCATCTGAAGTCACAGAGGACTGAAGAAAGAAGCACAATGCTTTTCAAATGATTAAATAAAATTACTGTCAACTGTGAATTCAATATTTAATAAAACCGTCCTTTAAGAAGGAAGGAGAAGGAAACATATTCTCAGTGCAAGTAAACTATGATAACTCATTGTCAGTAAGCTTACCATTAAATCACAACTAAAGTGAGCTCTCTAAACAAAAATAATATGTTAATAGAATAAAGAAAAGAAAAACAATAAAATGGGTAAAAACAAAGATCTATGTAATAGGCTTTCTCCTTTGAGTTTTTTAAACCATATTTATTAACTGAATCAACATGATAGCACCATCTAATATAGTGTTCAGTGAATAAGGAGATACTTAAGAAAATTATATTAAAAATAAGGAGGGTAAAGAGATCAATAGCCAATCTGAATAGTTCAATAAGTAGTAATTAACTTGCTCCTCCAAAAAAACCCTTCAAGCCTACTGCTTTACTAGAATATTGACCAAACACTTAAAGAATACATAACAGCAATTTTATATAATCTTTTAGAAAATAGGGAGGGAACACTTGCAACGTATTTCATAAGGCCAATATCGCCAAGTACTTGAAATGAAAAACAGACATGGATAGTACAAGCAAGAAAACTATAAACTGATATTTTTGTGAACTTAAATGTAATAATCAACAAAATATTATAAAATTGAATCCAACAATGTACAAAAAGAATTATATATACATCAATTGAGTGGGATTTATTTAAGATATGCAAAGATGGTTAAATATTTAAAAATCAAACAGTGTAATTAACATTATCAGCATAATTTATTACAAATTATAATATCAATGACAAAAATAAGAATTAAATGTAATGATAAAACCACACATTTTTTTTTTTAAATGACAAAATCTTCCGGATATATATATATAAAGTTCTGAGGCATAATAACCCAAAAAGTGCAATCCATAATAAACCTTATTTTATTGAAATTGAAAACTATTACTCTTCAAAAAATCCTGTTAATAGACTGAAAATACAAAGTACAGATTGTAAGACAGTATTTGCAAAGCACACAACGGACAAAAGACTTGCATGAAGACTAAATAAGGAGCCTTAAAATATCACAGCAAATAAACACACAAACAAAAATAATCCCATTAGAAAATGGGCAAAATTAATAAGCAGACATTTCACTGAAGATTATATACAGTTAGAGCATAGACACTTGAAAAGCTGTTCAATATCAATAGCTATTGAGGAATTGTAAATTAAATTTGCAATGCAATATCACTAAACACAAATTAGAATGACTAACATAGAAAATATGCTGATGAGGATGTGGAGAAACTGGATTATTCATGAATCACTAGTGAAAATGTTAAATAGTGTGGCCACTCTTGGAAATAGACTAGCCATTTTTCAATTTTCTTTCAGTTAAATAATAATATACCTATTATACAAAGCAGCAATTTTACTCAGGAGTATTTATCGTTGAGAGATAACTTTTGCTCATGGTAAAATCTAAACACAACTGTTCATAAGATCTTTATTCCCAATAACTCTAAAGTGAACACAAGCCAAATGTCCTTCAACGAGTGAATGATTAAACTCAACCTTGCTGCCCGTTGAAGCTGGACTGGATAAACTCACTGTGACTTATCCAAACCATCAAATGCTACTCAGCAATAAAAAGGAATGACGTGTTGACACATGCAACAACTTGAATAGACCTCACAGAAGATAAGAAAAATTTAATAGAAACAAAATAATGAAAGAGATGGAAAACATTTGAGTGACTGCTCTGCATAAGTGTGACAAAGTTGCATAAAACTACACACACACACACATACACACACACCAATAAGTTCATACAAAGCTGTCGAAATATGAGTAAGTTTTGTAGATTGTACAAATGTGAATTTCATGGTGTTCTTTTCTTATGCAAGATGCTATTGTTGGGGAGGATGAAGCGTATACAGGGCCTCCCTTTACTTTTTAAAAACTATCTGTGAATATCTAATTATTTCAAAATTAAAGAGTGAAGAAAATGTATTACATGTGTACAGAGTATGCTCAAGAACTCAAGTGAGTTTAAAATGCTAGTGAATTATGGGAAATATAATTGTATGGAAGTGACCAGGATTTTTTTCATAACACCTATGCCTAAAAAAAGAATCACTTTATATTATCTTTACACATGATTGAATAGTTGATCTGTTTTGTAATCATATGAGAGTTGTATATAACGAATAAAAGTAAGCTCAGATACATGTGTGAAATCAAAGGTTACATTAGTCATAGTCATCATTCTGTATTCTGTCAGGTTGTTTCTTCTCTGGGCACAAAGACAAAACAGAACATTGATTGTATTTTCTTAATATCGCTCAAGATACTACAAAATAGGTTTTTAAAGATCTGGTATTTAAATCTGGGTCTTGCAAAAGAAAGAAAGAAAAGAAAACAAGTTTTGAGGTATGTATATATTTTTCTTTTCAAGGATTTATAACTAAAACCGATCTGAGATTGAATAGGGTTCACTGTCACATCTCTGCTTCTGGACATAATCTTCCATTTAGATGCATACATGCATGGTATTGCTCTCTTCTTTTAAAGAGCTTGACAATATATACACTAGATCTGTGCCCTCACAGCTCAGACCTGTTCATTTGGAAATTATGTGTAAGTTTGGGACTAAAATAATATTTCTCTCAAATTTTTTAAAAAATATAAGTAAATCATTTTATTATTATTTAGGATTTAGTCTGGGAATAGAATACTCAAACTGAGTATGTTTTTATTTTCATAATTGGAACTGTTTTAATTTTGCTGGAAAGTAAGAAAAATATTATACATTCTGGGTAAACAATAATTTATTGACTCTTCTTAACAGATAAAATATGATGGCAATTTATTCAGCTTTGATCTGCTAACTGTTTCTCCCCAAAATATTTTAGAAAGTAGCCATTAAGATATTTCTATCTCATGATATCTGGAAAATATTAACTGAAATAGTGAAAATATTTTGGGACCCATTTTTTAAAACCAATTATTTCCATTAATTACTGTCTGGAATTTAAGTTACCTGATGAAAGCTGACATCAAGAAGCAATTGAATCATAAAATTAAGAATCCTACCACAAATATCGATTGAAAATAAACAATTGACATTTAGTATGTTGCTACATTGCATATAAATACATAGTAATAGAAATACATAAAATAATAATTTTAATTATAAAGCTTTAAAGTGTCAAATATTTGTCAGTCCAGAGCAATTCTTTTTAAACCAATGCTTCTCTAGTCACATCTTATCAGTATAAACTTAATAAAATGAATGGGATTCTTCTCCCAACTTGGTTTAGATTATTCATTGCTATGGTTCAGTGACAGTGATTGGTTGTTTTAAGAATGGATCAATTTATCTCGAGCTCTTGTGGACCAACTGTATTTGATTAGATCTGGAGTGAATAGGTTTTAGCTTCAGTATCTGCTCCATTCAATTGGCTATGGCAGCCTTAAGTACAGATTTGAGAAGAAATCCAAGGCTCAGTGGAAAAAACCAGAGACATCTTGCAATTGTGTGAGACCCAAAGTATCATGGCATTGGGAGCCAGCCTTGGAGGCCACCTAATTGACAGGGTCCTGCTGGACTGAAGACCCTGGGCCGCAGGGCGAACCTGGGAAGCTGAGGCCCTTCTGTCTTCCGTCTTTGCTGTTGGCACGGCTGAAGAAATTCTGTGCAGTCGTGGAAGAGGAAAATGGCATGTTTATGCAAAGTACTCACAGCTAACCTGGGAATGTCATGGTTAATTTTTCCATTTTCTCACTATGCCGCTTGGCCTTTTCTAACATATGCAAGGGTTAACCTCTGAAGCACATCAAGAATGCTTTCTTTCACTTGGTTATAAGTTACTAGATATTGCTTGAGTAAAAAATGATATAAGTATATTCACTCCTTATTTGATTTAGAATTATGTAGGTTAGTGCTTAGATATAAGATTTTTTAGAAGCAAAAGTTTATAGTAAGTTCATTATGAATTCATTATAAATTCAAACACTTATCTAGGAGTTATGTAGGTAATTTATAACACTGTTTTCACAGACTTAGGATAAAGATTAATCGTTAAGGTTTTTACTTAATTCAATAGTTAAAGCTCTAAGTTAACATTTATAGAGTGGGTTTTCTTTTCTTTTTTTTTTTTTTTTTGAGTTGGAGTCTCACTCTGTCACCCAGACTGGAGTGCAGTGACCGCTCCCAGCCACTGCAACCTTGACCTGCTGGGCTCTGGCGATCCTTCCGCCTCAGCCTTCCAAGTAGCCGGAATTACAGGCATGCACTACCACGCCTGGCTGAGTTTATTTTGATTTATTGCAGAGATGAGGTCTTGCTGCCCAGGCAGGTCTTGAAGCCGTGGGCTCAGGCAATCCACTCACCTCAGCCTCCCAAAGGCACAGGATTACAGGCTGAGTCACTGAGCCCGGCTTAGAGTGGGTTTTCACTGAATTAATAATATACTAATTAGATACTTTTATGATAAATTAACTAAAGACCTTGGGGGCCTGGGAAACATCATTAAAAGCTTCTATTGAGTTCTCTTTTGAAATACACACTGCAGGATAAGAGAAAAGTAACGAAGACACCTGGACAAGAGAGGCGATTATAACACTCTGAAGGGCATAGAAGCCCCAGAAGGAAAACTACTGCTACATGAAGAAATGTGCACTTGGAAACTTTCTTGATACATTTCAAGGACTGTAATTTGGGACTTTGGACTAAAACTATCATTTTTGGCTTTATGAATAAGACTCACTGTCTGAATGTTTATAGGGATCTTGGCTTGTTTGTTGCTAAGATCACTAGATGGTGATAACTTTTAAAGGATATGTATGTACTTTGTCTTGCCCCTTTACAAATGGTATAAAAGCTTTCCATTAGCCAACATTAAACGGCATCTGTTCAGGAAGCAGGTGTCTGAGTATATTATTTTCATCTTTCGCCTATCCGTCTCTCCTTCAGGAAACCTCATGACCCGGCAGGGGCTGGACCCCCACATCATGACATAACAGTTTAGTAATTTTCTCTTTAAATTCTACAAATATAAATATGTGGGTATAGTAAAACTTCGTTTTATAACTGTATTTAAAGTAGAAGTCACATAACTGGAACAAGTAAAACATCCTTTAAAAGATTGTTCTCCACAAGCTTTAGTTTTTGCATTTTCTATAGTATGTATCCACTTTTTCTTTAACAAATATATACATCAGTAATTGACACTATGTATTTGTAAGGAAGTTTTGTTTTTGTTTGTTTACTTTTAACAATATCTTCAAGAATTTAGAGGGAACAGTCTATCCAACATAGATTTGTTTACGATGGGCCCAAGAAACCTAAACACAGTAAGCTCTGATATCATAAAACTGAGTTAATTATGACATGTCATTTTATAAAGTTCAGAGCTTTAGGATTAATAAATACATTTCTTTTGGAAGTATTCAAATTATTGCATTTGAAGAAAATCTGGACACATGGCAAAAGAAGACAAATTTGCATCATAGGAGACTTGTGGTTTTAAAACTATGTAGGTGGGGAAGAGGGAAGGTGCCAGCTGTTTCCTATCATTTTCCTATTTTGCTTTTGTCTCCTCAGCATTCAAAGGTATCCAGATGGTTATAAATATTTAGGAATCTGAAGACTTTTCAAAGTTATCAAATCTGTTATAGTCTAAATACAGAATTACCAAGTCACTAATTCTCAGATAACTCACTTACTTGAGCATCTAAAGCCATAGAAGTCACAAACAGTATTATAACTGAAAGGATTCTTAGTTATTTTCCTCTGTGATCATCTTGATTACAATTTTCCAATTTCAAATTGCATCGGGGCTGAAATGTAACCTAATAATTCTACCTCCTACACTCTGCTTAACCAACCCTTTTCTGTCTCCATTGCTTTGCTGCTGATCTGAGGCCAAAAACATAAGATACACAAACACACATTGGGCCAATACATTATGTAGCTCCCTTCATAATACTCTTAATTCATTACTAGCACATGCAGTCTTTTTGTTTTATTTCATAGAATAGGTAAACATTAGTTTACTTAGCAATAAAATGTATATTTTATTGAATATTCAGACTAAGTTTTTCACTGCATTTTTAAGCTGTCAGCACCTTCATGACACACAGAATTGACCACTACACAGCAAAGTTAGCAATTCCCTAGCTCAATATGTTCAATGTATCAAAGCCCTTATAACATATTTACAATTATGGAAGATATTGAAAAAAACTCTGATACAGAGAAATGAAGATTCATCACAATAGTGAAATGTAATAACACAGTTGTTCAATTGCTTGAAACAAGAGGCTCTAAATCAGAAAATAAATAAATCCGTAGAAACCTCACCATCTGAATTGAGTTTCAATTATCCATTTTATCAAATTCATTCATCTGATAGGGAAATAAGATTGGAAAAAACATATTTACCTATGTTATTATGGAAAGCAATTACTTGGGTTATATTTCAAAGTACTAAACTTCTAGAAACATTTGACATAAGCTACTGTGCTCAAAATAGCTATTGTTGGGTTCCAAAGCAGAAAGACACGCACAATATTCACAGAGCACATTGAATGAACATACAGTCTCAGCTGTATCCAAAACCTAGAATATCTATGATGAAAAACATATTCACATTTACCCATAAACCTTTAGAATGAGGGTGCTGTTAAATATAGCAAAAACATGCAAAGTCTGAGTACAGAATCAACATTGGGTATGTTAAGAACAAAGAATAAATGAGTTTAGATCCTATAAATGACTCCTTAATCAATGAACTGGAGTATACTTTATCATCCCTCTATTGGTTCATGTTATTTTGAATGAATGCAGTATGTGGTAGCAATGAGTATTTCTCAGTATTTCTTTTATTTGTTAATTATACTTGTGCATTTTTATCATAGTTCATGATTGGCATTATCTTTAGGCAGGAAATTTACATTTAAATAAAAAATAAAATGATTAAAATTTTAAAATAAATACAGAAAACATTTTCAAAATTAATGTGTCAAACATATTTTTCTCTACTAGAAAAATAAATTTATTTTACTGTTTATCGTTAGTGTTGACATAGTGATATATAGCTTGTTTCCTGAAGTAGATTTAATGGTGAAGATTATTTTGTAGACTAGAAAGCAGCACAGAAAATTAGCATATTGCTTTATGCCATCTTTCCATAGAATTTTGTCTTGAATTGGAGCATTAACTTCTAATAAAAATATGAGGCTATTTGAATGGTTTTTTTGTTTTTGTTTTTGTTTTTTGAGTTGGAGTCTCACTCTGTTGCCCAGACTGGAGTGCAGTGGCTGCTTCCGGCCACCGCAGCCTCGACCTGGTCTCAGCCTTCTGAGTAGTCAGAATTACAGGTGTGTGCTACCACGCCTGGCTGAGTTTTTGATTTTATTGTAGAGCTGAGGTCTCGCCTGCCCAGCTGAGTCTCGAACCCCACGGGCTCAGGCAATCCACTCATCTCAGCCTCCCAAAGTTGCGGGATTACAGGCTGAGCCACCGAGCCCAGCTTGATTGGAATTTTTGTCTCTATTTATATTGGGAGGAATAAATGCAAAAATAATTTAATTAAGCTACTTATTAGACTTTTAATTGTTTCTTGGAAGAAAAAGTCTTAAAAATAACGTAATGAGCATTGCAAAATAAAAACGATTACAGTTATAGCTAAATCAGTAAGGGTACCCGATCTCAAACCAGGCAATGTGGGGTTCAAATAGAGTTCCAAATCTACCTGTACGATGTCCACTTGTATACCTAATTCTGAATTGCAACCCACACCTTTAAAATAAAATATATATTAAAAATAACAAAATATCTATTTTTAGGAGTCTGTAATTGATAATTTCACATAATTCTATCACAATTTAGCTTTCATTTTAGGACATTTTACATTATCTGACTTAGTAAATAGTATATAAATATCACATAAATTCAGTAATTCAAACATTTAATATTTTGAATGAACATATATGAACAATAAATACTGCTTCTTAAAAATTTCTCTCTAATCACTTACTTCTATGTTAGTTTTTGTTAATCTAATTAGTTTAATTTTAGGAAAAGAAAATAATAAAATTGCTAAAAAGTATATTAAATTGATATTTTGGTTTAGTTTTGCAGATGCATGCATTACTACTGGAAATTAGAGAAGCAACAATTAAGATTTGAGTGTTAGAAAGTATATTCAATATGAAAATTGAAAAAAATTAGATATTGATTTACTTTTGGAATATGACAAATATTTTATTGAGTGGTGTAAAATATGCCAAATTAGACTGATATATTTGGAAAACCAGCCCATCAAAATTGCAGATAAAACATTTGAGAGATTTATATTAAACATGTCTTTAATCATAAATATGTTGGAGCATTAAAAATTACAAGTTTTTTAAAGAAAATACATAGAAGAAAAGAGATTATGAAGATCAGTCTGAAGATGTCAAAAAAACAAATAAGAAAATACATTCAATGTATATCACTGTATATATTTTCAAATTTTCATATTTTTACATAAATATACACACACTTCAAAATTATATCAACCAAAGTAAAAAGCATCTTTTAGGGAAAGTGATACATCCTTTACTTTCTTACAGCAGAATCGTTACATTGTGAAGTAAAATATACATGGTTTTTATTTATCTTTTTTACCACTATATATTTTTTTAAGTTAACCATTGGTTCAGAATAACAGTAAGACCAAATAAAGACACTGTTGTGCTAATCAAACAAGAGTAAATTATTTAAAGGGGTAGAAGAAGGTATGGTACATCAGTAAGAGCAAAGAGCATAATGTACAGTATGTTCTTCAAGAGCACTGTTGCCAATGACATAACACAGTCATGTCACATCACATTCTTTTGGAAGTTTAAACATTCTTCATAATGATAGACCCACAGAATTTGGTATGCTGCAGGACCTCACACATGCCCATGCGTCATCTGATATTCCCAGTCTTTGCAAACTCACACAAACTGGAGCAAGTATACTCCAGAATTTAGAGTTGAAAGGTCATGAGTCAGTTACTTGGAGGTGCCAGGGAAATGCTAACAGGATCTTAGCAAGATATAGAGACTGCTTTACATGTTCTTACCCTCCTTTACACACTTATACTTTATATGTATTCATTCAGCCAATATTTCTTGGTGACTATTAAGTTTCTGGTGCATGGCAAGCACTAAGGAAATTAAGGTCTGGCCCCTGGCCTCAGGAAGCTTACAGTACAAATTTGAAGCATACAGATGACAGCTTGTAGGTAACTTGTATTTCATTTCTAATGCAATAAAAAAACAGCAATGACAAAATTTCTGGGTAGTTTTCCATATTCCTGCTATATTTTTAAGCGAAGCACATTTGTCATTAGGTATCATGAAGTTACATAACATTAACAAATATGATAAATATTGATGTAGAGTAGAGGATCATATCTAACTTTATTCTTTGACTGTTCATGGGTGTTAATCCTTCTCAGAGATTTTCACACTTCAACTCTTTTTGTTTTCAGTTCTCATACATAATTCATATAGGAATCTGAAGAGCAGAAAACTGTGAACTCAGAATACTTTATAAAATCCCCAGTAGTAAAGGTACATATAAATCTATCTGAGTTATTTGTCAAATGTATGTCTTCATAAGCTATCTATAATTTGTTTTATCACCTCTTTTAATTAGGTTATAATAATTTCTGGTTAAATAGGTGTTAAGGATATTGTGGGGAAAATAAAATCTTTTCCTCAGTTTGGTAAAGTGCTGTGAAGTCCTTTTTTATGTTTCTTATGCAATAGAATTGAATACCACAGATCCCTTATATTGAACATTTTAAGAAGATAATAACATTAAGGAATTTGTTTTATTTGACCAAGCATAGACAAGAGAATCATTGAGAATTGTGTGTGTGTATGTTTAGATACACATGAGTGTATGACACAGATAAATCTACACAAATGTATATAGATATACACATACATATTTATGTATGTATATATTTTACATATATAAAATTTATATTATAAATACAGATATGTATAATTTATACTCTATATTATTAATAATATATTAATAATACATATAATAATAATACATAAGACAGGAATAACTTATCTATTCTTTATGTGTGTTTTGTTTTTGTGTGTAAGGTACACATAAATGCATATTTTAAATTGTCACAATGTTTGCATAATCTAAGTTTTAAATTAAAATGTACATTGCAGCCGGGCTCGGTGGCTCAGCCTGTAATCCCGCGCCTTTGGGAGGCTGAGGTGAGTGGATTGCCTGAGCCCGCGGGTTCGAGACCCGCCTGGGCAGCGAGACCTCATCTCCATAATAAATCAAAAAATCAGCTGGGCGTGGTCGCGCATGCCTGTAATTCCAGCTACCTGGAAGGCTGAGGCGGAAGGATCGCCGGAGCCCAGCAGGTCGAGGCTGCGGTGGCCAGGAGTGGCCACTGCACTCCAGTCTGGGCGACAGAGTGAGACTCCAACTCAAAAAAAAAAAAAAAAAACCAAAAATGTACATTGCAGTTAGGTATGATTAAGTGTTTATATTGGATATATGGAGTTGTTTTAGTTATTGTTTATCACTTGGATATAAAAATATGGCTTTATATATAAGGAAATTGTCAACAAACTCAAATAATCTGGTATTTGGTTTTGAGCTATAAACATGTCTACAATTTATTTAAAAGGAACATTGGCCTTTCTCTTTATGAGTTTGAGAAGAATCATACACATTTTCTTTCCCTTCTTCCATCATCTGTTGTAATTATGAGCTGATGTACAATAGAGTGCTATTGATTTTCAGAGTTAAAGAGCTCTTCTGAGAAAATAAAATCAGTATTTTTACTGAAGGGCTATTTTCTAACAAAATATGATCTGTAGATAACTGAAAAAGGGAAGATTTTTATCAATGATTTTTATGCCAAAACATCTTATTGATGACTCGATATTAAGTCAAAGCCTCATAGACATAGCTGACACTCAAATAAATCTTATTCTTTTCTTTCTGGGCTCACCACAGACTGTTTTTTGTTATCTTCTTTGCATTTAGAAATGGCCTTATGATGACTGACCTTGCATTACATTTTCCATGTGGGCTCTTTCATTGTCTTTCCCTTTCAGTGGAATAGATAGTGACATCCAGGGTGTATGAAGCCACAAAGTTGACAATGGCAAAATTTCAGCCACCCTAAACTGCTGAATGACTGGAATGGAACAAACACCCTCAGCCATTGACCTAGTCCATGTTTGGGTGCTCAATAACTATACAAACATAAAAACTTTTATTGTATTTAGCTTAGAAATGTGGGGTATTATTTCTAATACCATAGGTAGAAACTCAATAGTATACCATGTCATCTACCAAAAATAAGTTTAAAAAGAGAGAAGATAAAATCTGCTAAGTAATAGACCCAAGACATTTGACATGCATATGACATCTATAAACTTTAAAGCTGTATTGCAAACTGCTTGAGGTCAGGGGTCAGGACTTTGTGTCTTTACTACCTAGCACACAGCAGGAACTTGACTGGCAAGCGATTTTAGCTGAATGAACAGATATGAAAGTTCATTCTGTGTAAAAGAGAAGAACACGTAAAGCAGCCTCCATATCATGCATGACCCTAACATTCCCAGGTAAGTGGCTCATGACCATTCAACTCTAAATTCTGTAATACACTTGTTCTAGTTTGTGTGAATTTGAAAAGACTAGGAGCGTCAGATGAGACATGAGCACACATGTGAAGTTCGGCATCATATCATATTCTGTGGTTCTCTCATTATGGACAATGTCTAAACTTTCAAAAGAGTGTGATGTGCCATCATTTTCTCACGGCATTGGCAACAGTGCTCTTGAAGAACGTTGAAGAACACTCTGCTATGTGTCATCACCGCCATACCTTCTTTTGTACTAGTAAATAATTTACTTTCATTTGATTAGCACAACCATCTTTGCATCTGTTTGTTCTTTTATTCTGAGTCAATGGTTATTATTATTATTAATTCTTGAGTCAGTTTTTTGTGTGTGTTTTTCTAGGAATCTGTCCATTTCATCCAAATCATTTGATTTATTGGCATAAAATTGTTCATAATATTCATTTAAAATTTTTATTTTATTTATTTTTCTATTTTTTATTTTAAAGGTGTGGGGTGCAAGTCAGGGTTATGTACATAAATGGTCATTGCACAGGTGAAGTCTAGACTTTCCACTGTTTCTCAGTTTACCTGGTTTGGGATCAGGTACCCTTAGTAATGTTATGTACACCCCCTCCCTCCGGTAGTGATGTACTACTGCCAATCTCTTTCATGTAGTATTAAGATAAATGCTCATGGTTCACTTATGAGTGAGAACATGTGGTGCTCAGTTCTTTGTTTCTGTGATAGATCACTGAGTATGATAGACTCTAAATCCATCCAAGTTGTAGTGAAGTCCATAGTTTTGTTCTTTATGACTGCATAATATTGCATCATATATATGTACCAGATTTTTTATCCAGTCCACTCTTGATGGGAAACACAGTTGGTTGCATGTTTTAGCTAGTTTGAACAGTGCTGAAATAAAATGCATGTGAAGGTTTCTTTTTTGCAGAATGATTTGAGTTCCTCCGGGCACATTTCCTGAAGGGGAATTGCTAGGTCATATGGAAGGTCAATATTTAGATCTTTGCGAAATCGCCACACTGTTTTCCACAGTGGTTGTACTAGTTTACACTCCCACCAACAGTGTAGAAATGTTCCCTTTTCTAAACAGGACCTATATCTATCACCATACCAAAAAAAAAAAAAAATCAACTCTAAATGGATCAAAAACCTAAACATAAAACCTCAAACTATAAGAATCTTAGAAGATACTCTTACAGAAACTAGCACAGGCAATCAACTCCTGATCAAAACCTCAATAACCCATGTCATAAGAGATAAGATCGACAAATGGGACTTCATCAAACTGAAAAGCTTCTGCAAAACCAAAGAAACCATAAAGAGAGTGGAGAGACAGCCCACAGAATGGGAAAAAAATATTTTCCAACTGAATATCTTACAAGGCCTAACATCCAGGATCTATAAGGAACTTTGCCCAAAACAAAGAGAACAAACTGCCCTATTCAAATGTTGACAAAAGATATGAATAGACACTTCTCAAAAGAAGATGTAGGAGCAGTCAACGGATACATGAGAAAATGCTCAGCCTGACCAGTCATCAGAGAAATGCAAATCAAATCACACTGAGATGCCACTTAACTCAAATCAGGATGGCCATCATTAGTTACTTATTGTTATTCTTAATACAGTGGTAATGTAGAAGAAAAAGAGAATTTATGGATAAAATACAGCAAAGAAGAGAAAGCAAAAGAAGGAAGGAGGGAGAGAAGAGTGAATGGAGAAAACAATTGAAGAGAAAAGGGGAAGAAAGAAATTCCTAAATTCAGGATACTTCTTTCCTGGGTTGATATTTACATAACTTATCTACACTCTGTATGAGTGTGTGCATTTGTGTATATTTGTAGGTGCATATTTATAAAATATTTTACTATGAAATATTTTTGTTTATATAAAAGTTTATCTAAAATATCGTTAAATGTAAACTCGAGTTATATGCACATATATTTAGTTAGTACGTCTTAAAAATGCATATAAAAGTTGTTCTATTATCAAAATAGGTGTTTTTCTATACATGTTATAAATATATTAGTGATTATACTATATTTTACCTTTGTATTTCATTTCTTACTTGTTAAACCTTTTCCATGTGCTATAATAGGAAAATATATTTTGTGATTGTAACGCTTTAACATTTATTTAGCAATATTGAATCTTTCAACCACTTAAATTATTTCCAATGTTTTGCAATTATAAATCAAGATGGTGATATCAAATATTTTCAATATTTAGTATGTCATGAACATGAATTTAGAAAAGTGGCAGGGACAAGACAAAGGACTTACAGTCATGCAACACTTAATGACAGAAAGCTATCTAATAAATGAGTCATTTGGTGATATTGTCCTTGTGCAAATATCATAGAGTGGATTTATAGATACCAGATGTTATAATCTACTACCCACCTGTTCTATATAGCATAATCTATTGCTCCTGGACTACAAATATGTACTGCATATTTCCATATTGAATACGGCTGGCAACTGTAATACAATGGTGTTTGTGTACCTAAATATATCTAAACATAGAAAAGGTACTGTAAGAATACAATATAAAAGATAAAAAGTGGTACACCTGTGTATAGGACATTTACTACGAATGGAGCTTTCAGTACTGACCATTGCTTTGGGTGGGTGAGTGAGTGAGTGAGTGGTGAATGAATGCGAAGGTCTGGCAAATCACTGTATACTACTGTAGACCTTACCATCAGTGTACTCTTAGGCTACTCTAAATTTATTAAAAATATATTTTCTTCAATAGTAAATTTACCTTAGTCTACTGCAAGTTGTTTACTTTATCAACTTTTAATTGTTTAACTTTTGACTCTTAAAATCACATTTTGCCTAAAACACAAATACATTGTGCAACTATACAAAAAAAGTTTCTTTATATCCTTAATCTACAAGTTTTTTCTAATCATGTTTTCATTTTCATTTTTTTAATTTTTAATTACTTTTTTTTGCCAAAAACTAAGACATAGACACATTAGCCGAGGCCTACAAGGGTCAAGATCATCAATATCACTGTCTTTCACCTCCACATCTTGTACCACAGGAAGGTCTTCAGGGGCAATAACACCCCTGGAGCTGTCAACTCCTGTGATACAAGCACCTTTTTTTGAATACCTCCTAAACGACCTGCCTCAAATTCTTTTACAGTTAACTTAAAAAATATATAGTTAGGGGGATTGCACTTTAAAATAACAAAGCAAAACCCCGATAAGAATGGCTATCATTAACAGAACAAACAACAGATGCTGGTGAGGATGTGGAGAAAAGGGAATGCTTCTACACTGTTGGTGGAAATGCAAACTACTTCAACCTCTATAGAAAACAGTGTGGTGATTTCGAAAAGATTTAAATATCGAACTTTCATATTACCCAGCAATCCCCATACTGGGAATATGCCTGGAGAAACTAAAATCATTCTACAAAAGGAGCAAACTGTGCACGCATTTGTTGAATTATGGCATTACTATGCCTATGGACATCACTAGATGATAGGAGTTTTCCAGCTACATTATAATTTTTTTGGTTGGATCATTGTCATATATGTGGCTCATTGCTGACTGAAGTATCATTATCTGGTGCATGACTGTATGCATTTCATTGCTCAATATCAGTTGTGAAATTGACTTCAATAAGCTAAAGCCAACTTAGAGTGCCACTTGCAACTTGAGAGCGTGTCCACTTCCACACAATGTCACCAGCATTGGATTTTTCATCTGTTTCAAATTTTAAATTAAAAAAAAAAGTATCTTTGGCATGAATTTAATTAACATATAAGGCTAGAATTTATAGTGATTATATTTTGGGGGATTTTGTTGTCTGTTGTCTATACCTTTTGTGATCCTTTTGACAGAGTTTTTGGTTTTATTTTGTGATGTTATTATTATTATTATTTAAATTTTGGAGGTATAAGAGAGGGTTTACTACATAAGTAAGTTGCATGAAGGTGAACTTTGGGCTTCTAGTTGGATTTTTCTTCCCCTGATAGTGGACCAGGTACTAAATGTATTGCCATATGTGCCCTCCTCTGTTCCCTCTCTCTCCCCAGCAGTGTTTTGACAGATTATTCATATAGTAATGTTATTTCACAATTCTGAATGAAGCTCACAATACTTTCCAAGCTTTTATTATTGTAATGTAATAAAAATGTTTGACCCTTCAATTAGATTGAAGCAAATATTGTATTAACTATTTTAGCTTTTTCAATCTTTAGTTTTAAGTTTATGTTGTTTTCAAACAAAACTATTTTTCCTTTACAATAGTTTTAATTAAAATTTGTAAGTTTATATTAACTTTTTCTCTAATAGGTGTCATAAGTTTTCTGTTATAGCATCTTATGATTTTCAATGATATTACTTTTTATAATTGATTCCCAGTGAACTATTATTTTTTAAAAAGAGATACAATTTTAAATGATGTCTTCAGTATTCAATATTGCCAAATTTCTTGCAGGATCTCTCCTTTAGTCTTGAGTGAGAAGTCCTCTGGACTGTATGATAAATGCTTACCTGTAAAATTAATTATTTTTTATCCTTATTTATCTTTCTTATCTTACGTGACTGTCAGATTTTAGTTTCTAAAGATGGAAACAAATATTTACAAGTAATATTTACTATCTACAAACAATTAAATCAAAGAGATAAAATAATACAGGTTAGTGATAAATTCATGTTATGAAAATGAATTTCAAAAAGAAAAAATCAAAAATGTACTTCCTTCTACATGATTCAATGTATTTTAGTATGATTTAAATTTTAGGTCAGATAGCATCATCCTATACTTTCCAGGAAAATCTTTGAAAGTTTCCGTGAAATGCTATAGTATCAGACAATATTATTTGAAGTATTCATTATATCTAATCCATTAAAAATGTGACTTCCCATCTAATTCTCCAAGACAGGATAGAAATTATTGAGCTTGATCTCCTTTCTCTTGTGACTCACTGACAGTATGAAATGACAAATAAAATAGTATATTTCTTTGGATATTAGAGTTTTAAAATTGATTTTTTAATATTTATTATCAAATCAACCCAGAATTATTGCTATCAAGAGATCTGAGAATAAAAATGACATCACAAATTACAACAAACCTTAATAAGCATAGTCTTCATATATAGGTCAATGTTTATGCACCCATTCATTCACTGAGATCTCACAGTTCTTTATGCAAAATCGTGATTTCACCGTATTTCCATGTCTGAAAAATTTTAAAAATTAAATTTGTCTCTTGAGCATCCATGGTATTTTTTGATACATCATTTTATGCATTTAAAAAAATTATTGAGAGGAGAAAATTTCTTAAATAGTTTTTATACCTATCCCATTTTAAGCTTCAAAGTATTGAAATATAATGATATTGGAAGGTGATAATAGAGGTATAAGAGATAAGAAAAAAACATAAAAATAATTTTCAAATGTTTATTAAGTGTGCCATTTGATAAATTTTTTAAAAAACTAGAGTAAGATACACTATGAAAGAGAAGACATTCAGAAATAATTTTTTTTTGTAATCTATTCAGTTTGTAATCTAATGAGTTGTCAATCTCTACACAAAATTGGTTATTCATGCAGAGAAGTTGAAGAGAGATTGAATAATTCCATTAAATTATATATTTAGAACCTGAAAAAATATTTACTTGTTTTGGGTAATTTTATCATAGAAATTAAACAAGAAAATAATCAGAAGTATAAAAAGTATGCAAAATAACCATAAAAGCGTTAGCAGTAGCAAAAAATAGATAGTCAAACAAAATGGTTTATATAAATACACTTTTGATATAGCCATTGAACATATAAGGGCATTATATTACATTATATTGAAATATTTTGTGTTATTGGAACACCTAATTATGTATTACTTGTTGCAAAGTTGTTTCAATCTCATATATATGCAATGTATAACATGATAAATTGACTGTGTGCATACAGAGCACATGCATGAAAGCATATTCACCAAAGTATTTATGGAAAATATCTTTGAGCAGGAGGATGGTAGCATATCTCAATTTTGTACTTTATACATTTTCTACACCTGCATAGAGTGTACAGATCTCTCTACAATAGTTCTGTATCACATTATGTAGAATAAAATAAAAATGAACAATGTAAGCATAACAATGTCATAAGCTATTACACAAAAATACAAGTTTCAATCCTCTGGGAATTTACAATAAACAATAAGTCCTATATGAATGCAAGTGAATAAATGTAACTATATACGTGTGAATATAATGGGGACCTCTATAAAATGGATTTTTTCTCCACAGTTCTGACAAATAAGAGAAACTCTAAATCTGAACCTTGATGTGTACACAATCTGTTAGACAATTTGATGCCTTTAGGTGAACTATGTCTGCCTTCATTATATTTTAAAAATCTAGTAGCACACTCTACTATACAGAAAAGCACAAAGACATTATCATGAGTAGATTAAATAAATAGTCTTATGTATTAGCAACATACCTACTGAAGTTGAATCTGTGAGCTAGAATTATGGGAATGATTGCTTAGATGTATTTTACTCTGCTACTTAGGGGGGAGTAGTACAAATACTATATTGGATGTCACTAGTTTCACTGTCCTGTAGGCTATCTTTCTTCATAAAGTTAAATTTAAGGAGGAAGGAACATAAGAGATGCAGGAGAAAGAGAGATGTTATGCTTTTGTAGAGAGGACAGTGCTACCAGAAAGAAGAGAATTTCCTAATGTAGGGTACCACCTCCATGTCAATAAACAGCTATCTGTCCCAGAATCACATACACGAGAAAGAAGGCATGCACGCAGTACAACAGAATACACAGTTCGCTTTTCTTTCTCTACTATGACAACCTGTAATAAGTACTGAACAGATGGTGTAGTTTTCATAAAAAAAGAATAATAATATGCTTTCAGGAAAGAAAATAAATTAGTCTTATTTTTTGAGTTTGAACGTAGCTCTACCCATTCTAATTTGATTATAAATAGAGAATATGTTTAAAAGAATGGAAGGAAAGCACTTTCTAGGAAGATCATTTTTGAAACTTGGTACATCAGTGGAGGTTACTGGTCATTACAACATGCTGTATGTTTATTTCTGGGCAGCTCTTCTGTTCAGATAATTTAATTCAATTATGATGAGATCATAAATAATACATCCAATAATACTCTTGCTCAGAGAGGAAAATATGTCATAATTTCATGGATATTAGTTAGGCTTCTAATCTTTAATCACTAAAAGTATGAAAGCCTGAGAGATGATTAAGACCTCATAAATCTGGATAAGAAATGGAAGAGTGTATCATATGTTAATCATACATTAGTTATCCACATAACTGAATATTCTTATTGGGTAGAATAGACTTGATTTTTTTTCTCTATACTCTACCTAAACCACGGAAACTAGTATATTTTAAAACTCTTCATAGCAATCACAGGACATAAAAGTAGCAAATTTACTACATCATTAAATAGAAAAGGTATCTTAGTTGTGAAAAGTTTGCTGATAGAAACGAGTTCAGAGCCTGGCTTTTTGGGATAAGCTTTCTTTCCAACAGTAAACTGTGAGTTATTATGTCTAAATGTCATATGCATACTTATTCACATATAATCAATAATAAAGAAATCAATGAAAGTAATTTTATTCAATTAACAATTCTGATTAAACTATTTTAGCCATTTCAGAATGTTCTCATATTTTGAGAGTTTTAAAAAAATAAAACATAGTAAAAATGTTTAAATAGCAACAAAGTACAATTTTACTTTGTTAAATATGCATCATATTTAATGTCAACTATTAGTGGAAAGAAAAGAGGTACTGATACCAAATCATTGAGCAACATGTAACACTTCCCTTAATACATTTAAGGAGAATCTTTAATAAAGGAAAGTGAGAATGAATGTTATAAAACCTATTGTAGCCCAAATAGGAGCAATATAAGATAATGATGTGTTATTAATATACAGAAATTTGTATCTACAAGATATATTTATTGCAAAATAAAATAGATAAAAACAGATTAGAGGATAAATGTTCAATATTATTTTAGATTTCTGACCTTAAAAAATCATGGTGCTTCCAATGCTGTTTATAAACACGTGGAAGATTAATTCAATCATCTAGAATAGAAATGGTGATGGGACCCAAGTTTTACTGAATACCTTCCTTATGCTTGACACTGTGCTCTGTAATAAAAACATTGAATTTTAATTACTTCAATTAGTGTCCTATATATTTTACAGACAGAAAATTAAGTAAGTTGCCCTTGGTGATGCAAATATTATTGTTATCAAACTTTAAAACAATTTGTGACTGATTTTAAGGCTCATACTTGCACAATACCCTGTTGGTCTCAGAAAAATAAAAGAAGGCATAAGACATGTTTTCATCACATCATAAAGAACATCAACACTGTTTGATCACAAAAGACCATATTCTAAAGAGCTTATAAGTTAATATCTTATTAGAGCAACATAAGGACTCAAAATCACAGTGTCATATAGCTGATAAGTTTAAGGGAAAGAGAAGGATAACTCAGTGGAGAAGGTCCTCTTATTGCTGAATATAAAAGACCAGATTAGAGGTTAAAGGACAGAGCTAAGGCCATGCAGTAATAAAATTACATGAGTGATAGTCATGAAAGTTGATGAACTGAAAAGGGGAGTGAGAATAAATACATAAAGAAGCAAATGGTCAAAAGAGAACCATGGGCAAACACCTATAGAGTCAGAGTAGCAAGAATAAGAGTGACTCAGAAATAAAACAGGAAGAAGCACATTAATCAATGAATATAATAACACGTTTTAGTATATATTATAAACAAATAGAACAAAAATACAATAATAAATGCAACAGTATTTTTCCCCAGAATTACAGATACTATCATTACCCAGTTGTCATTATATTTGTAATTTGTTAATAATAAATATGCATTTGGATATGTGAAACTAAATTTAGCAATGAGTTAGGATGTCCTTCTGTTCCAAAATATGTTTTAAACATTTTACACTTTTGCATGACCATTTTTCACTTAATATCAAAAGTAAAATTGAAAAATTGAGTTATTAAAAAAAAACAAGTGAGTTGGATTATCAACAGGATAATCTCTAACTTGTTATCTTAATGTTTTGAAAGTATTACTGAATTATATTTTCTTTTAAAGGCTATGTAATGTTGTGGATAAAATGATGCCAATTGTAAGAAATCTAACTAAATAAGGAGTAAAATGCTAAGCTCTCTGGCTCATGGTAATGCAATTCATGACAGTATTTTTTAAAATTCTTAACAGGAAATAAAGTTTTAATACATAATTTATCTGTAAAAATAATGTTTAAGCTTTTATATGCATATTAACATTAAAAAAAGATTATCTGCTCTGCCATACAAATTACTTTACATAATGGTGAAACTATTCCAAATTAGAGTTTTAGTGAATATTTACTTGTTGACATAAATAGGTAATACAAGTAACTTTTTATAAAAACAGTTAAGAATATTTTCATGGCCGGGCTCAGTGGCTCAGCCTGTAATCCCGCGCCTTTGGGAGGCTGAGGTGAGTGGATTGCCTGAGCCCGCGGGTTCAAGACAGGCCTGGGCAGCGAGACCTCATCTCTACAATAAATCAAAAAATCAGCCGGGCGTGGTAGCGCGCGCCTGTAGTTCCGGCTACTCGGAAGGCTGAGGCGGAAGGATGGCCGGAGCCCGGCAGGTCGAGGCTGCGGTGGCCGGGAGCGGCCACTGCACTCCAGTCTGGGCGACAGAGTGAGACTCCAACTCAAAAAAAAAAAGAAGATTTTCATGGAAATAGAGTGACGCCATTTTACAGGAAAACAATATGCCTTATTAAAGTTCATGTAGTGATCCCACATTGCTTTCTAACTGCTAAAGTATATGCCTTATTTTCAGATTTTATTCTAAAATAAATATATGTTAGCCCTAGTAATTTAAAAATAACAATCAAGTTAAAGCAACGCATGTTTATTGATGAAATTTTGCTCAAAAGCAAAATTTTGAACACTCAGATTTATAATAAACAGTTTGCTTGTTCTTAATTATATATCATTAAAATTTTTTTCTGGTATGATATAACCACTAAAGTAGCACTAGTCAAATATGATTTATAATTTATCATTCATTCCAGAGCTGGTATCTAGGGAAGAATTACATACATCACTTATAAACTTAATCAGCAAGAAAAAACGTTTAAAATATTTTACCAATACTTCATAGGAAACTATGGTGCAAGTATTTGACTTCCTAATCGGAGTTCTTATTATGTCAATAAAAAGTACAAAAAAAATTTTTAAGTTAAAAAGATACATTTGCTTTCTGAGGTATAAACTACCACTTTAGTGTTTAATAACTATCTTTCTACTAAGTAAACAAGGATGATACAAAGAAAAGGGGATATTATTTTTTGAGGTTAATGATGGTTTCATATATCAATGGCCTTTCAAGTGTGATTCATATTTAACACATGATGAACAAAATGAATGAGCTTGTTTATTTTTTAACATGGCCTTTGCTTTTCTCATTTATATATTATCCTTATAAGTTAGTAAAGCATAGTTTCTTTCTCTAGGATCTAGTGTCTTGTATGTTTATCTGAAACAAATGTACTTAGGTCACTGCATTTATATTACACCTTTCTACTTGCACGATTATTAGAATAAATCAAGAAAATGTTCTATGACTGTTAAAATTACTAAGTCTATAAATTCAGAAAGACTTTCGATTTCCAATCATAAAAAATCTACATCTCATGGATGAAAGTTTTCAAATATTCATAAAAATCAAGATGGTGTGTTATCAAAAAGCAAAAGTGGTGAATAATAAAAACATTTGATGAATCCAGCTAAAGATCACAGATGTTTATTGCATTATTCTTTTAATTTTAAAAATTATTTTAGTTTAAAAGACTAAAAATATAGTTGGGGGAAGAATACAATGATATATCACTACAATCCTGCCAGGATGATTAAAATTAACAAGACTGACAATAACAAACGTAAGTCTTATATAATGCCATTGGCTTGTAAATTCTTAGTAGAACCAATTTGGACAGAGATATGTCTGTGTCTGTGAGATAAATATATACAGGACCTAAGGCAACTATTCTACTTCCAATATATTCCCAGATATGTCCTCCGAATTCAAATACAAAAATGCTCATAGTTGTATTATCTGTAATAGTTAATAGCTGGAAACATCCCACAATCCTTAAATAGTAGAATGAATAACTTATGGCATATTCGCACAATGGAATAATCTGCAGCAATAGAAATGAATAAAAGACTGATTCACTGGTAGATCACTGAGTATTATAGACTTGAAATCCATCCAAGTAGCTGTGAAGTCCATAATTTTGTTCTTCTTTATGGTTGTGTAATATTTCATCATTTATATGTACCACATTTTGTTTTTGACCAGTCCACTTTCGAGGCACAGCACTATTGGTTTCATGTTTTTGCTTTTGTGAATAATGTTGCAATAAACATGTGTGTGCAGGGATTGGCAGTGGTGCCAAACTGTCAGGGGAGGGGAGGCACACAACATCACTAAGGGTACCTGATTTCAAACCAGGCGAAATGGGGACCAAAGGGAGGCCCAAACTTTATAATGACCACTTGTTTACCTAATCCTGAATTATACTACACATCTTTAAAATTAAATAAAAATTAAAAAAAAATTATTTACTCAACAAAATGGGTGACCTTTTTCCAAAAATAGTGTTGAAAGACCAAACAATGAAGCAATACTGTATGATTCCATTTATATAAAATACAAAGGTAAAAATCATGTATATTGCTAGAAGTCAGGATAAGGAGGTTTTAGCTAGGGAAAATTGTACAATGTAATCTTCAGGAATGCAGGTAATAGTCTCCTTTATATGAGAGGTAGTTATCTGTGTATGTTTACTTTGTGATATTTATTTAGTCATACACTTATGATTTAGACACTATTATCTAGGTATGCTATAAATCAATCAAAATTTTTTAAAGCTTGCTTTTTAAAAGGCTACATTGCAGGGGTTCTCTGTATCTCCTGTGTTTGGTGGTTTCTAAAAGAACTAGAAATTGACCTTCCAAGTGACCCAGCAGTGCCCCTACTGGGAATATTCCTAGAAGAACTGAAATCTTCTACAAAAAAAATACCTGCACATGTAAGTTTATTGCATCACTATTCACAATAGCAAAAACATGGAACCAACTGTGCTACCCACTGAAACTGGATTGGATAAAAAAAAAATGTGGTACATATAAGTGATGGAATATTATGCAGTCGTAAAGAAGGACAAGCATATGGACTTTGCAGCAACTTGGATGGATTTCAAGTCTATGATATTCAGTGAGCTACCACAGAAACAAAGAACAGAGTACAACATGTTCTCATTCATAAGCAGACCTTGAACATTTACGATAATACTATAGGAAAGGGATTGGCAGTAGCAGGATATTGCAGGGGTTGGAGCGGGGACACAACATCAATAAGGGTACCTGATCTCAAACCAGGTAAGATGGAGACCAAATGGAGGCCCAAACCTTACCTTTACTGTGTCCACTTATATCCCTAATCCTCAATTCTACCCCATATCTTTAAAACAATTTTTTAAGAAAGGTAAACTGATATAGTTTTAGTCCATGTGTATATTTGCATTATATTATATTTTCTGGGCTATAGTTTGGGTTATTTGCCAGGCAATACCTTAAATACTGGAAATTCAAAGATGAGTGGGATGACAATATCCTGGGTTAAGGAGAAATTTCATTCTAGTTGGAGGTGAGGAAAAAGGAAATGAGCATACTAATAAAAACAGTATTGAAGAGCATGAAAAAAATAGGATATTATCCTTTAGGCAAGAGGTTATCGCTTTTAATAGGAAGAGAGGAAAATGAAGCATAAAAAGTTTGACTACAGAAAATATATGAGAAAGACATTTCAGACAAAAGAAATAGCAAGTTCAAGTGTCCTGTAGACCACTTCAGCATATTCGAAAAGAAGAAATTATAAAACTAGCTTAATGATCGTAGTTGGGATTAAAGGCAGAGATGGAGGCTAGATATGAATTTAAGACTATGGAGGCTGTGTCAAGAACTTAATTTCTTATTATGCATAAAATTGGGATTCTGTGAAAACTCTTGAAAGGGAAGAAAAACATGTACTCATATTTATAGGAAGTTTTTGCTGATTAGCAAATGAATATATGAATACTTTAAGGAGGACATTTGCTGATTCAAGCCAAGGAGAGGGAATCTTTGTAGAAGAGATCATGGTGATTTGAACCAGTGTGGTGGCATCAGCGATGAAAGTAAAGGACACATTTAAATACAAATTAAAACAAAGTTGAGTTGTCTCACTCTGTCGCCCATGCTGGAGCGCAGTGGCACACTCAAGGTCATTCCAGCATGCGACCTGCTGGGTTGCAGCGATCCTTCAGCCCCAGCCTTCCACGGAGCCGGAACTATCGGCGCGAACTACCATGCCCGGCTAAGGTTTTTATTTATTGTGGAGAGGAGGACTTGCCAACTTGCCCAGGGTGGTCTCGAACCCCGCGTGCTCAGGCAATCCTCTAACCTAGGCCCCCCAAAGTGCTGGGATTACAGATTTGAGCCACTGCCCCTGGCCTAAAAATATTGTATGGGTAGAAAATACGACCCTGATAGTGATAGAGGTTTAAGGATGAGGACACTGTAAAGGGTCTCTCTCAGTTTTCTGTCTCATACAACCTGTATTATTTACTTAGATGAGAGAAACATGTTAAATCTGTGCAGAGTATATGGGTGGTGGGGTCCTAGGACATGTCTTAAAGATGGATGCTCCAGAGCACACTTATGGGGAGGACCATTAATGAGAAATGATTTGATGATGCAGTCAATTAAGGAAAGGAATCAGGGAAGGTACAGGGACAGAACCCTAGGAGATGGAGATAGCAGCAGGAATCATCATTATTATTTGAGCACAGACAAGATACTAGAATAAGGATTTCATGGCAGTGACATGAGCTAATGACTGACTCCTTGCAAATTATGAGTAGAAGTCTTATATATTGAGGATTTATGTTTACAATAAGAAGCAAGGCCATGAGCTGAGATGCAGGGTGCGGGGTGTGTGTGTTTGTGTGTTGGTGAGGCATTATGGATGGAAAAAGATAGGCCATGCTGCATTCTGATTCATACTAATAAGTGTACACTGTTGGGCCAAGTCTGTGAATGCTTTCAATTTTGTTTTATAAAAAATGAAGTTAATAATATCTGTCTAATCTCCAATCCAGTAGGCAAAGTAGAGTTCATATAAAAAATTATTTTTACATGTTGGTGCCCAAGAAAGAATGGCAGGTAACATGGTTGACAATGCACAAACAAATAAATTATAAATAATAAATTATACAATATTAAATAAATAAGTTAAATAAGATCTGACTTCAAAATATACATTTTTATTAAATAATTTCTTTGAAAATTTTCAGTATACCATGTCTCTACCCTGTATGTAAATGTTTATTAATTTTATATTTTATATATTGAAACACTTTGCCAAAATATGCTACTTTTATATTTTATAAAACTGCTATCATTTTCTTATATAGATATTTTAAATAAAATTCAATACATTGAAAACAATTGAGTGGTATGAGATAAAAAATTAATGTGAAGAAAAGTAAATGGTGGAGTTTGCGGAGAAATGTGTACTACTATAAACGTCTGTGTGAATGTATTTTCGATGAAAAGCAAGGTCTGGGTTGAGCATTTATACAGGGCAGAAAGATCAATAACAATTAAACACAATCTGATTTGAGGCAATTGTTATTTTAAATATTTTATGTCTCTGAGAAAAACAAATTTTTACAAATAATGCTTTTGTGATTGTTAATAAATTTGGGACATAAACACATATTAGCAAGAACAAACGATTCTTGTAGAGTTTATTGATTAGAGCAATCTAGCCTTTTCATTGAGTTAATGTGTTTCTTTTTAATTTTAAATATTTGGCACTTCTTTTATTAAAAGAATGGGTATCCTTTCTAGGATGCTGACAGAGTGTCCTAGTTTACTTCTTTCTGAAAGCCACAATTTTACACTTGGACGAGTCAGCACTTCCAGGATGCTAATACCAAATTTAAGTGTTAAAAATACCTTTCTGCATACACATGAAATCCTCTTTAGCACCGAACTGAAAATGGAGTGAGATGCTTTCTCAGAGAAACAAGCTATTCCTAACTGTTACATATTTCTAGAGTCACAGTCACAGGAGAGCCGCCCTTAAAGTTGGCGAGAACACTTCATCGAAAAGGGTGACTCATGTCTAGGCAATTTCAAACTGGTGATATTCATATAATATTGATTCCTATCATTTCATAAGCTTTTAAAAATTGTATTACTCAGGCGAGTTCTAAATGAAGCAAAGTAAAGATTCGTTAGTGGAACTTCCATAAATTCTGTATACAAACTCTGAAACAAATGATTTTAAATTTTACTTTACATAGAAAAGAAACATGACCCTTAAATATGATATACAACACAGAAATCTCAGATTTTGGCAATCTACTTAATTATAGAAAATGTAGTTGAAGAAAAAAAAAGACACACATTCTCTCTTTCTCTCTCCATACATACAAGATAGATGTCTCAGTATAGAGTTCACAGTATACACAGTAGTGAAGTAATAGTTTTGACCTTTCCACTCTCTTGAGTCATTAATTGAGGAATGTCACCTGCAGCAGTTCAGGGAAGAAGTGTGGAATTCGTCTTTACTACTGAGTGGTTTCAGAAGAACAGATGGCTTCAGTGTTCATGAATATTATTTAGAGGTCTTATAAGGTAGATTGTCTTTGAAGAAAGAGGATTATTGAGGTCTGGAAGGGATTGGAAAGATTGGTAAAATCCAGAATGACAGAGAGACTAATGGGATGTTTAGAAATATAATAATATGATGTAGTTAAAAATAGGAAAACAAAAGAAAGAATACCCACAAATTCAGAGGGATGAGACTGAAGTATGGCAATAAGACAGGATAAAAAGACAGAGAGCTGAAAATGAGTTAAGAGATAAAAATAAAGACAAGGAAGTATCAGACTGATATACTGTTCTGTAGAGATTTTAATATTAAATAAATATATACTATAGAGTAACATGGATTAAATGATGTCCTTGATTTATACAAAGTTGAAGAAAGTTTATGTATACATATACCTGTTTAAATGCATGTATATATATGTTTGCATATGTATATTTTACAGGTGTGTAGAAAAAGGTGTAGATTGATAAACAAATTACAAATTTGTCAATATCCAATTTGTGGATAATTTAGCTAAGTGAGGATTAAAGAAAGGCAAATGGAAGTTATAACATTCTTATTATTTGACTTGTTATGATGAACATTTCTCACTTAAGAAATTACTAGAATAAAAACATTAAATCAGAAAAGCAAAACATGTAAGAGAAAGATAAAATTATGCTAGTGTGTAAGAAATGGACAAACAATTTTGAGTTGTTCTTAATTCCAAATACTCATCTGGGACAGATCAGATGTTGATGTAATCTCAGCACACTGGTTCTTTCATAGACTCTGCACTTAGCAGAGTTAGTTACTCCCCAAAGTTTTGGAAGATTGGCACGTGTTTAAAATTATCTATAATTCAATTATTTGAATGAGACACTCCTAAAAGAATATGGAAACTCAGATGGACAATTTGTTTCAGTACTTACAATGTCAGCAACAAGTCAGATTGGGAAGACTGGTATAGGTGACACCATTTGCATTTCCTATTATGCCTAGGAATGTTTCAAGAGCAAGTGGGTAGACCATATGTCCTCTATTAGAATCACATGCTATAAAGGGCTTTATCACATGTATGAGCAAACAATATTAATGGGATATTTTAAAGACACACAAAAAATGGAAATTAGTCAAATATTGTTAGATGATTTGCCTTACTCCATTCTTTCGTTGTTTTATACAATTGAATTCTGCTTGACATTTTTTGATGAAATGCCTCATAGATTTAAACATGAGAAAATGTCATCCAAGCTGAGAGGATAAATAAGTTTTGCCCCATTTACCAGTTTTGTGAAGGTTAAGTAACATCCCAGTTACTTAGTTAAAAATTAGTTATATTAGGAAGCACACAGCTATTTCCATATTCTCATTTTAAATCCATCTCTGTTAATCATACCAAGCTCTAGCATTATAACTGAGCTACTGAATGATCTAGCATAATTAACTTCACTTCTTAAATGACTTTTCTCAAAAGTTTAGTAACCATTTTCTGCACTGAAAATATATTAATGAAAGTAATATATTTATTTTGCTATATATTATATATTTTACTTCATTTATTTATTGTTTGCATAGTTACATAAATGAATAATTACCTAAAGGAATTGTTCAAAATAATTCACTACTATTTTAACCACATTTGGTCACAGGAACTGGAAGTCCAATAAACCCATATAAGCAGCAATACAATATAATTACTGGAGATAAGAAAGTAGACATGAGGTAGAATAAATTATTTTCTTTCATTAGGGATAATTAAAGATTGTCTTCTTTTTCAGGAAACTTACTTTTTCAGGAAAGTCATGTCCTTCATGTTGATATAATTATTTTCTCATCAACTTAATTTGGAACAGTATAACAATCTCAAGCCAATGGTACATTTATCACAGATTCAATAATATTCTATATGTCTGTTCTCAGAAAATCCACATACTGTATTGTTTATAAAATGGCAGGAAATTAGTACACCTCAATATGCCATTTGTATTAATTTCCTATTGCTTCTGTAAAAGTGCACCAATTAATGAATGGCTCAAAACAAAATAAAGTCATTATCTTGCAGTTCTGTAGGTCACAGTTGGACATGACTCTACTGAGCTAAAATCAAATAGTGTTAGAGTGGCCGTGTTCTTCTTTAGAGGCTCTAGGAAAGAATCCATTTCCTTTGTCTCTTCCAGTTTCTGGAGACTCCCCAAAGCATTTGGCCCTCTTTCTTCATACTTCAAACCAACAACATCATGTTGAGTCCTTCTCATATGTAATCACTCTGATCTCCCCTCTGCCCCTTTTCCACCATTGAAGAATCTTGTTACATTGGGCCCACCTGATTAATCTAGGATTATTTCCCTATTTTTGTTCTTTTATTAGTAACTTTAATTCCATCTACAACCTTAATCCTCCTTTGTCATGTAACTTAACATAATCACAGTTTGCAGGGATTAACATGTGGCCCTTTGTGGGCCATTATTCTGCTTACCATGCTAACGTCTAATGTAGTCACATAGAGCACACAATTTAAAATTGTGTGAAGCACTGTTGTACATTGTCTCATAAAGTGAGTGTCAGAAGCTATATCACTTAACTTTCGGAGCAAAACTTGGTTGATAAAGAACTTGTAAGCTGGGCTTGGTGGTTCAGCCTGTAATCCCGCGCCTTTGGGAGGCTGAGGTGAGTAGATTGCCTGAACCCGCGGGTTCGAGACCCGCCTGGGCAGCGAGACCTCATCTCTACAATAAATCAAAAAATAAGCCGGGCGTGGTAGCGCGTGCCTGTAATTCCGGCTACTCGGAAGGCTGAGGCTGAAGGATCGCCGGAGCCCAGCAGGTCGAGGCTGCGGTGGCCAGCAGCGGCCACTGCACTCCAACTCAAAAAAAAAAAAGAAAAAAAAGAACTAATAAATCAAGCTAATTTTTGTTTGTTTAGATTAAGCAAAAAATGTGCTTATAAAGCCATTAGGTGGTGGTGGTTTTTGGTGGGGATGGTGTGTGTGTGTGGGGGGGGGGGGGGTTGTAGAAAAAAAGTTCTACCTGATGTGAGCATTATTGAAATAATCTTAAAAATACAATAACCTTGTGTATTAGCTTAATATCAGTTTCACAATATAATAGCCACTTCATACCTGCTGCTGAAACTGCAAATTGGTTCCTAATGATTTTGCCTGAGATGCAAAGTCGAGGTATAAATCACTAGGAGAGGACAAAGTAAAAACATACAGCCTCTTAATTGTAATACTGGCTGGAGGAAACTTGTCATATCAAGTCTATTCTTCTTTTATTAGAATCATTTGTAGAATAACTTGAAGTTGGCAGGAAACAAAACTTTTCAAAGAATTAGTACTAAATGAGACATATTTTATGTTGCAAGCTAGTCAGATCTAAAAACGCAATACTTATAATATCAAATTTTAGGTAATGCTAATAAATATATTAGAAGACAGAAACTATGCTAATGAATAATATCCATAGATGATTAAACCAATATTTGTAGCAAAATTTGTTTTTATGACATTAGGAAACTTTCTACTAGTATCTTATCACATTGATCACATTGAATCTGAGTACCATAAATATATACATCTGAAAAATGTAAATGAGTATGGTAGGTACATTTTTAAGATGAATACTTTTTAAATTAAGGAAATTACATATTTATACCTAAAATGAAAATGTCCATAACACGTATATTGAATATATGTATATTGAATACATGTACATATGAATTGGGGCGTCTCCGTTTCAATAATTCAAAATGTTTCTCAAGACAGTTTCTTCCTCGAAGCCCATTTGCCCAAGCTTTCAAGACTCTCACTCACTGGGATTCCTTCCTCCCACTGCAGCTAGCCCTCAGCTGCTGTTAGTGACTTTTCCCTCATTTTTTCCAACCTATTGGTGTTGGTCTCTCCAGTTTTGGGACCGTGTGTTTTTCACCTTTTTTCTCAATCCAGTCTCTTCACTTCAAATGCAATCTGTCATTTCCCTCTTGATATCATCCTTCCAACACGTAGTGTAGCACTACCCTCAACTCCACACTTGTATCTTCCATTGACTCTATACAGTCCTACGTGAACATCTTAATTTGAAATGCACAAAACTCAGATCTTTATTTCTATTGCCTCTGTTTTTCTTTGGCCAAATTTACTTCTCTCCAGTTCTTTCCCTACTTGGGGAATGTCAGTTGAATTCCTCTTTCTGTTTAGGATACAATAAGCACAATCCTTTACCCTCACTTTCTCCCACTACTGTTATATCCTATACAAAATCAAATCCTGCCAGCTTTATTTTCAAGATAAACATAGAATCCAAACGTTCTCTCTATCTACACGGCTGTCATTACACTGCAGTCTCCCTCATTTCTCTTCAGAATTCTAGGGATACATCTGTAACTAGATCCTTGTTTCTGTTCTTGCTCCTTTTCAGTCTATCTGCAACAGAGTGGCCAACATTTCTTGTGGAAATAAAAATCAGATAACAGCATGTCTCTGATTAGAAGCATCTAATGCCACCCATACTCTCACAGGAAAAATCCCAAATCCTGACAATAATCTACAGGATCTGCATATGATCTGATCTCTATCTCTTAGTGGCATCTCTTCTAATGCACCGTGTCTTAGTCCATTTTGTGCTGTTATAACAAAACACTGCAGACTGAAATTTATAAAGAACTGAATTTTTTTTCCTCAGAGTTCTGGAATCTGGGAAGTCCAGGATCAAGGTGCTGACATCTGATAAGGGTTTTGTTGGAGCAGCAGGAGGAAGGGCAAGAGAGAGTGAACCCACTTCCACAAGCTCTGTTAATGAGGGCCTCATTTCATGCCTTCATGACCTAAGCACCTCCCAAAAAGTCATACCTCCCCATACTATTACATTGGAAATTGGGTTTCCAATACATGACTTTGAAGGAGGGGAAACATTTAGACCATAACACTCCATTTCTGTTCTTTAACTCAGCTCTGTTATACTGATGATTCTTCAAATAGGTTAGGTATACTCCTCCCCTAAGACTTTTGCACTTGTTTTTCATTGTGCCTGGAATATGGAATATGGAGTATGGTAAATTGTTCATATCAACACCTCCTCCATGTCATTATTAAAATTCTTCTTCTTAGTGAGGGATTCCTAGCCATAGTAGACTAAAACAACAAACCATTACCCATCTCTTTCAAAACTGTTTCCACATCCCTCTTTTATTTTATCACCACAACAATGATCATTTCCTACAAAGATTATAAAATATAAATCATGCTCTTGTTTACCATCTCTCTTCCCAAATAGACTGCAGTCTTTATGAATGAGTTAATACAAAATTATAATCTAATTTGTAATATTGTAAAATATAATTTAATATTTAATTAGACTTCATTTTTGTTTCAATAGTATGACCAATTTCTAAAAGTAGAATTTCATTTGCCAAAATGGAAACTTTTACTGATTGGTCTTTGGCAACTGTTTACTTTTTAATCTTGACAATACAAAGCTTTCTTATCTATTGCTAAGTTAAATTGAACAAATGACTCAAAAAGCAGGTTCTCTATGAAAGTGGTAAAATCACATACAACCAAAATATCTTTCTTGTTTATACTATTATGGTTCAATCAAATTTTATTACACATTTCAGCTAGAAACTATGAACTGTACATGCTTAAATAATAAATTAATGTATTAACAACACAGAAAAATTGGGGGAGAACACATTTTTGTCAAATATTTTAACCAGCCAAATATATTTTTTCTGGAAATTAAAACAAATCACAGTATACATAAAACTTTGCATCACGTTTAATAAGCAATATTCAATTTCAATAAATTTGTTATTGTTTAGATTTACTTAGTTAAAGTTATATAACTTATTGATGGGTTTCTTCATTTTTCTATATTGTGGATTTTTTTCTAGTGTTTTATTGTGACAAGTTATATATAAGATAGATTACATTTTCTTGTCTCTAATAATGGATTGCAAATTTCTTTTCAAAATTAATATACTGATTTTCACTTCCATCAGGCAGGAATAAATATAAATAAAAGTTTAATCACACTTGTGCCAACGTTGGCTTCAAAAATTCTTTATAATATGAGAATTCAATGGGTTAAAATGACATTCTACCTCGTTTATATCACATTGATAATTGTGCACGTAATTTATGGATTTTTAGTTAAAATACTTTTGATATTAGGTAGGCTGAAAATAATTAAAACAAATGAAAGTGTCAGTAACATATAATAATGCTTAGTTAATATAAACCATGCATGCCACGTATATTAATGCTAAAGTTTTCAACATAATGACAATAATATCTATTTGAGGATTTTCATGATTATCTAAAACTAAATAGAAATAATAGCTGAATTCCCCTTCAATGGGGATATGCACACATATTTATTTAACCATCAATTCACTTATAGTCAATGTGCTGTGAGGAAATGACATAATCTTGGCATTAAAAAGCTCCAATGAGTGAAGTATTTGCCTTAATTAAGTATTTCACTCAGTACTTTCAGGGTTTGAATTTTGTTCATTTTATTCTCAGACTACCAAAAAATTTCCTAAATTTATGTAGCCCAACATTTTACAGTCTCCATATCAGAATTTTCTGGTATCCACAGAAGCATCATCCAGGCATATCAGGGTGCATTACAACAAATGTTCCACTTTAACCTGCTCCTATATTTCCTCTCTGTTAATTTTCCTAGAACTATTTTCCTGGAACATGTACCTCAAAAAAAAATAGTATCTGTAGTCATAGAGATTCCTAATTGTTTTAAACTGTTGTTGGCCTCCTCTTTACTCTTATTTTTCAAATATTTTAATAAGAGATTACTTAAATTAATGCTTGTATATCCATATAATCACATGTAATGATTAAAATATATAATACTCAATATGATAACTGCATCTACCAATTTGACAGTGACTTGACCTTTGCCTAATGACATACTGAAATCTTGTTAAAAAAATAATGTATTCTCTCTACTACTCACATGGAAGACAAACATGCTATAAAATTACTTGATACAATATCATCAAATTGTGTTTATTTTATCTATATATATTTTGTAAAGCCGGGCTCGGTGGCTCAGCCTGTAATCCCGCGCCTTTGGGAGGCTGAGGTGAGTGGATTGCCTGAGCCCGCGGGTTTGAGACTCGCCTGGGCAGGCGAGACCTCATCTCTATAATAAACCAAAAAATTAGCCGGGCGTGGTAGCGCGTGCCTGTAATTCCGGCTACTTGGAAGGCTGAGACGGAAGGATCGCCGGAGCCCAGCAGGTCGAGGCTGCGGTGACCAGGAGCGGCCACTGCACTCCAGTCTGGGCAACAGAGTGAGACTCCAACTCAAAAAAAAAAAAAAAGAGTAAAGCTCATGTTTAATTCTATGTTTTATATGTCTACATTTTTACAAAAAATTGCTAATGCATATAATATGAGGAATAATGGAAACAAGAAAAAAATTGAGGTCTATCCATAATTTAAAATCACATATCTCAAATTATAGAATAACTGGAAGGTTTAGCATGCTTGATCAATTCTCATCAAACAAATCATCAAAGACATTGACTCTGTGATAGTTTACCAATATTAGTTTAGATATTTACGAATTACAACCCATAATTACAATTACAACCCACTATAACACCTTGTGCATTTGGTTTTTATAACTATTGCAGATGAAGAAAATGGTCTACAAACCAGTCACAAACCAGTCACAGTAATATATAACAGTATCCAACTTCTGCCATGTCTTCAAATCATTAAGTTCAGAACTTTTCCATTGTGCTACGTATCATCACCAGTATACAACTGTACCTTTTAAATAAAAATGTTTTCCTTTTACTTCTGGAGGCTTTGAACACTATAAGCTACTCCAAGCACGTAAAAATGACTAGTGTGAACACCCCCTTCTGACAGCCCACACATATACAAACTCTAAAAATAAAATGACAAAAGTCATTTAGCATAGAGAGACTCAATATCTTTTATTTACTTATTATTTACATTAAAGGCTCATTTAAAAAAATAATTGAAGTGAAATTTGTCTTCAGCTTCAACATTTACGTTGTTTTTCCTCAATTTTTATTTCCCAAAATGTTAGCCTATGAGACTGTAACCCTAGTCTCTCAGTTTAAATAAATAAATAAATGAAGATATTGCTAAGTTCTTCTACAATATTGTGTTAAAGACTTAAAGAAACACCTACAAGTTAAAATCCATTCATTATCAAAGCAAAAGGTAGAGCACCCAAACTGAACAGGGCAGTTGCCTACTCAGTAGTGTGTGCATGACCCATTTGTATAGACATTCTTTCGTTTTGCTTAGAGCAATGGCTTTCAGTGAGGGAGGAGGTAATTTTGTTCTCTTTGCTGAATAGTTAACAATCAATGTACAGAGATATTTTCAGTTGTCACAAGTTGGGGGTGCTTCTACTGGGAACTAGTGAGTAGAGAACAGGTATTCTGCTAAGCGGGACTACGTTGCACAGGAAACTCCCTCAGGAGAATTACAGAGCCCAAAATATCAACAGCACCAAGGTTAGAAGCCTTAATCTAGAATGTAGTTCTAGAAACATGTATAATGCAACTATAATGAAGGCATACAATCAAGCAATTTGGAGCTTGGAGTTCTCTACTTATTAAAAAAAAAAAAAAGAAAAGAAAAGAACACTTTATTCTCTGTCTTTAGTCCCTCAGTTTCTTTCACTCTTCACTCGACTATACTGTATCAGAATATAGATTCAGGATAGTAAGTTTTTCCTAGTCAATAAGTTCAATATGTTTTATCCTAGATCTGTTGAAGTATACACAAATGTTTAGAGTCTAAAGGACAATTAAGTCAGGTTGCAGATATGCAAGGTACACTTGCCTCTTAATCATCGATAAGTCAAATACAAGACTAGTGGGACACATTAACTTGCAAATACGGGTTGTATTCATCAGACCATGAAAATCAATGCAAAGTATAATAATGCTATTTATATCAGTCAATGGAAAACAGTACTTTATATTTACTATATATAGCATCTTTCACGTAAAGAATTTATAAAGTTGGACTTTAAAAATTGGACTCATTCTCACAATTTCACTATATCCAGGTGAAACACATCAAGGGGAATAGTAACTTTCAATCTGCACAACGTATAGACTTTATTCTAGCACTGGTTGCTGTTGCTCATGCTTGTGACTGCTAGAGCTAATTATATTCAGCTTGCACTGAATAGAGTTACAGCTAGAGTTTTCTGTCATTCACTTTCCTTCTACTATTATATTCTCCCTTGTTATTGGGTTATCTTCAGTTAGGCATTTGTATCACACCTAAACTAGTAAAGACTCATTTTGTACCTTTCCATTGTTGCTAGATAGGCAATCAGTCTTGACCACTGGTATCATCTTCTGCTTGTGTGTTTGATTGCTTAAGTTAGTTATTTCTGGGCAAAAGCATTAGAATTGTGGTTTATAACATACTTACCCACCAGAGCCCATTAAGTGAATGACTTATGAAATGAGTGAATGTGTTGACCTACTCCAGGTTAATTTATTATCAGGATACCCAGAGTTAAGTACACAACAGGAGGCTTGAAGAAAACTGAAATGATGATTGGTGCTAGGACCAGAGGGTTAGAAAACAGAACAGATTGCCTACTAGTATCACATCCTGCCTTCCTCCTTCCACATGCACAGAGGTATATACAAGATCTAGTCTGGACCACAAACTCTTGAATTAGAATTAAATATTTTCCTCAGATAAGACAAGTGAACTAAAATAAAGAAGAACAATTACTGCGGAAGCAAAGTCCCCTGCTTTGAAAAATCTGTGAGTGATCCCAGAGTGGAAAATAAAGGTTTCAAAAACAGTCAGAGCCTGTAGTTAGGTTTTTTTTTGTTGTTGTTGTTGTTGTTTTTTTTTTTGGCTTCGTAACAAAATCTTCCTCTGATCTGTCTCTTGGCTCAGAGCAGTGATGCCATCACCTGAGCAAACCGAAGACCATAATACTTTTAGCTAAGGTTTTCATTGTATTCTTTTCTTGATTTCCAAGAGGGAAAACACAAGGAGCATTTACTCTTGACTACAATATTAAAGACAACAGACATTGAAATAAAATTGTTTAAATAACCTTCATTAATAAAAATTCTATTTTTCACCTGTTACATGAGAGGTTTGCCTAGTTCTACATCTGTACGCACAACACACACATACACACACATGCACATACACACAGGCACACAAACATGCGTAAGGCATAAGTCTACCTTGTTTTTAAGATATGAAAATTAAGACAAAATAATAAGTATTCCCACACTCAAATCAGGTTCAAGAAGTTAAGAAAGGGAAATCAATGAGAGTCAACAAACCTAAGGGAAGGTACTACATAACGTGTGTTGCTGATTACAGGAACCGACCTAATTCTGTTCATGCATCATTTACAGTGCCCTTTAAAAGAAGCAAAAGTTTCATCTTAAGGCTTAATAAGCATTTATGGAAGGGATTCGTGGGAAGGAAAAAAAAAAAGGAAGGAAAAAAAAAGGAGGCTTGTCCTGCTGCAGTTTCAGTGCTCAGAAATCACATAATTTTAGAGGAGACTGGAAAGGCAATAATTAAAAAGCACGATGAAAATTCCATTTCAACGTCCCTGTTTCAATTCTGACCATGCGTTCCCTCACTTTTACAGATAGACACAAATGACAGCTTATACTGATGCCATCACCATTCAAACGTGCCTTGCAGAGGATCCCTCCAACTTCTCCAGGGGCAAGAAGATAACAGCACATCCACAGATAAACATAAACAGACACGCAGCTGGATATCATGAGACTCACATTCGATAGGCTCTATGGCAGCATTCCTGCATAGGAAAATACAAATTTATACCAGCGATGAGGCTGCCGGCATCAGCTACAACTTTCCCATTCGCACTAGAACCTGGGAAACCGGTCGGAGAGGAAGATTTCACCAAATACTGTTTTGACTCAGAACTGGGTAAGCAGCCCCACGGTACCAAAAAAAAAAAAAAAAAAATACATATATATATGTATTTTTATATATATATATATATATAAAATGTCACTACAGAGTAAAGTGGCATTGATTGAAGCCTTACCTTGGCTGACTTGCCCTAACTGGTGGAAAGGAACTTAATGTATAAGAAGCAAAGAGGGGACTTTCCCAGAGCTCTGGGCACAGCTGCTCGCAGTCCTCGGAAAGCTCAGACTCGGGCTCCGCGCACCTCCTGCCCTGGGCTCCGAGGCTGGGTCTCTGCAGCTCCCGAGCGCGCCTCTGATTGGCTGGCAGCGCCTGTCTGCCTGATGCTGTGCTCTCTCTCCCTGTCTCTCCTCCTTCCTCTCCTCTCCGCTGCTCTCTTTCCCTTCTGCTTCCTTCCCTCCCTCACCCCCGCCCCCCAAACATCGTACATAGTTTGGGGGCTGCACAAATTCTACAACACGCAAAACGGACCCCCTTGAGTCCCCCGCCCCCAGCAAGGTCACGTGCAAAACAATGCAATTAACACGACTCCTCCAAATAAATAAAAGCCCTGATTCCACGGCATCGTCTTGAGTACCAGATCTCTTTAAAAATGATTCAGGACCCCGCGACAGTTGAGCCCAGTAATTATCTGTGGGGGAAGGGGACTCCGGGCGGTGGGAGGGCAAGAAGGACTGTCAGATGGAGTGGGAGTATTCATCGGGAGGGAACGAGGAAAAGCCGACAGAGCAGGCGCTTATGTGGCAAGCTGGCAATAAATTTTCATATTTCCTTGCAAAGTCGTCACAGCCTGCTGAACATTCAACTGCTGGCTCATTCATCAGTGATCCATAGTCCGGTGGTAGCCATGAGATTTAGCTTGAGTGATGCCCTTTAATGCCTTACCCTAAAGTACTCGAAGCATGGAGGGTTTTTTATTAGATAGAGCTTCCCCTTGGAGGTCAGCCTTTATATTTGTGAAGATGAATAGGAACTGCAATGCTTTTCCAACCCCCTTTGCTTCACCAGGAAAACTAACACACGCACGAACTTCTCACCTCGCATTACTCCAGAATAAATTAAATCGATTTGCAATGTACATAGCTTTTCATAACAGTGATTTCAAGCCTGATTGGCTGTATTCAAAATTGATGGGGACAGCTACAACTTCAGTACTTTCTCCCAGGACGAAGTCACCCACACTCACCCATTAAGAACATCAAGCAGCCCCATTTAAAAGTAAACAAGTGTAGGAGTTTATCTAAATTGAATGGCTATTCCAAGAGTCCCTTGGCAGACATATTAAGAATTATACAAGACCCTCAATCATTGCAAACACGAAGAAAACAGCATTCCTTTTCCTGTTTAGTTGATAAAACTTCAAATCCCCAGCTTCAGAGGTTTAGGGGAACAAAAATATTTCAGCCCAAGTGAGGTAGTGTGGCAAAGCATACAGACTCTTGAAAGACTAGAAGGCATGGATTCAAATCTTAGCTTGGACTTTCCTCTCTATCTGGACCTGTGTAAACTTTTTCACTTCCTTGATCCTCAGGATGTTTCCTTTTAAACCCTCAAAGGCAATCCACATTTCAGAATGTATCTGAGAAGATTAAGTGAAAATCTGTGGGGGTGTTCCCAGTCCAGAGTAGACTTTTGATAAACATTACTACTTCTAATTACCCTCATCTTTTATTTTCTCCCACCATGAGAAAGGTCAAAAAGGTACAGGAGATAAGGTAGGTAGTATTTCTTGGAAGTTTAAATGGCCTTAGAATGAATATTTTTTTAAACTAAAGTTATGTATGACTTTTTGTTTTGTTTGAGTAACATAAAATACAGAAGGATTTAATTTGGTTTGGGATTTTGGTATGACTAAACACACCAGCGGAAACAATGAAGAAAGCACTTGAATTAAATTATTTCTAATTGTGAAGGAATTGCACATTTCATTGTTTAATTGCTTCTAAAGAATTTGGAAGTCAATTAGAATTTGGAAATCTCCAAAATCTAAACTCTTAAAAGAAAAGTGAAACAATAGCATCAGAAGAATGAGCCAATGTCACAGTAAGCTTTATGTATCCTCTTTTATGCAGCTTTTGACTTAAATGAAGAATTCTTCTTGTGTCGTGTCCAGATACAAATTCTTATTCATTTTTGGTTATTGAAAGTGTCATTAAAAATAATACATTTTAAATCCATGTTGATGGAGCCTTGAGTGCACACAGAGATAAATAATTATCAAAGTAAAGAGGATATAAATAGAAATTTGGGGTCTGTAAAAGATCATGTAGTTCAATTTTAAATATTCACATCCTAACTTTTTCTAGAATAGCCTAACTCTGTTAATTTGACTTCCTTTAGTTGAATAAAATAAAATGTTTGCCAGCTAGCTACTGAAGCATTTACTGAGACATCAGTATGAGCATCCTAGGACACACTTGAAAACCAATGTTTTTTTCCTGGATTTTCTTGGTGGTTTTCCTGGATAATAATGTTTTAAGTGCATTCCGTGGACAATTATAATGGAAGTCAACAGGTACTTGCTCTTGAGTGCAATGACATGCAGACGGAATCACCAACACCATCAAACAATGCAATCCATTTCTAGAACAATAATCCATCCACCAGAGGATTTGATTCTAGGAAACTGTACTCAGATTAAGGACTTTAGATTGTCCACAATCTCGATGATACAATACATTAGATTTAAATGGCTTCTAGAGTTTGATATTCTAAAACTGTGCCAATTTTCTCCACCCATAAAGAAGTGAACCCATCAGTCACTTAGTGCCTCTCTTGTGTTTCCTGGTTACAAAGAAGAAAAAAGTGAACCAATGCAGAACATGCGGTTAGGGAAAGCCAGGTGGTAGGTAGGGGCTTGTTTTCTCTTTATGTCAAAGATAACTTCAAAAAAAATGGACAACGTATCAGTCAGCAGAATTTATTACAGAACTAATCTCTGAAAGTGAAAGCATGGACATTTCTGATACTGAATCTCCACTTATGTTACCTTGAGAGAGTTATAAGAATCATTTTAGTTGGTGACAGAGAAGCATCCAACACACGATTGATGCTGGTCGGACTATAGAAACTGGAAAGATAAAATTGTCATGCTAAACTGTGATCGTTTTCTGAGAAAGAGACTCAGGAAATTGTCTCTTTAGATGTCATCTCATGCTCAATTTTCCCTGGAAATTTAGCTGGCTATGTGATGTTTTCAAACCTAAATAAAGAAGGAATGTAAAGAAAATGTAGAGCTACCCTTTGTTATAGTTCAACTTTTAGAGCAGTCAAATGCATAAACGTGGTACACTGGTTTATTTTTAATAGTTTTATTGAGCTAACATATGCATATAAAGTTAGTATGCATTTAAGATATACAATTTGATATTTTGATGTATATTGTGAATTGATTACATTCTAATTAACATGCCTATCACCTCACTATAGTTACCATTCTGTTTAAATAATAACATTAAATATGTGATCTGATTTTCATATAAAGAAAATCAGCTGGTAAAATATGAAGCAATATGTAATTTGTTTTGCCACTATTTATGTGTTTGAGTAACAAAAACTACAGTCCATAAATTTTTGTTAAAAGGACAAAAAGCAACTTCCTTTGATAAAATATATCGAATTATATTATTAGATAACATAATATTATATTATCTAATATATATGCATTAACCTTTACTCATTCTATTATCGCACTTCAGATTAGGAATTGCGGGGCACTAGGAAAACAGTGATGCAGAAAAATGAAAGACAGATATTCGCCAATAATGTTTCAAATATAGCTATATGTATAATTAATTTGAAAATAAGACACCCCTCACACATAATAATAATTAGATAAATGAATTTACTTTTAAATTTTTCTTTACTGTATTTAAGATATCAAGGAACCAGTAAGATTGTTTAGATCTAATGAGATAGTATTGACAATTGACAAAGCAAAAAATGAGTCCTCAATTTCTATTATATATACATTTTATTTCTATAAAACAAATAATTGTGGTAGTGCCAGTGATGAAATGCAAACACTGAGTATCAAGATAAGTAAAAATATCCTAAATGATGGACTCTACTTTTAGGTGGTGAAAATAGATGAAATAAATCACATTTAAGAATTTGGTGAGAATAAAGTGTGAAAAAAACTAGAGTCAAGTAAACATTTTTACAAATTTTAAAACTTACTGAATATGGTTTCTGTAAATTAGAAAATATTGAACTAAATATGGAATATGGCAAAGTTAAAAGGTGACTTACTAAAATGATGACATTAACATGATGATATAAGAGAAAATAATAGGCAAATCACCTGAGTCTGCCTCACATTCACAAATAAATCATTCCAGAGAAATCCCACTGCTTTCACTTTCTATGACAGGTATGCTGGAATAGAGATATGAGAAATAGGTATGACAGGTTTTTCTCTACGTCACAATTCATAATTGCATTATAGTTTTCATGGAGAAGTTTCAGTATTGTGTGTGTGTGTGTGTGTGTGTGTGTGTGTGTGTGTGTGTGTGTGTGTGTG
>NW_007129853.1:22334-34432 GCF_000164805.1 Carlito syrichta | reverse complement strand
CGTTCCAGCTACTTGGAAAGCTGAGGCGGAAGGATCGCCGGAGCCCAGCAGGTCGAGGCTGTGGTGGCCGGGAGCGGCCACTGCACTCCAGTCTAGGTGACAGAGTGAGACTCCAACTCAAAAAAAAAAATATATATATATATATGCTTATTGGAGAAGGGTTTTCAGTATTATGCTGTAGAACTCCAACAATGAACCTGCCCTGATCATGGCTTTTATCAATGCTATGAACACCAAGTCATCCATAAAAACTGGACATTACAAGAAGCCAGTATATTTGGATGCGGAACTCGAAATTTTTTAAAGGATCCAAAAAGTTGTGCGATATCTCATATGTAACAAAAAAGAATTCCAAAAGTAGATCAAAAGTATGAGCGTATTAAGTATATGGTAGAGGAGACAAGACTTAGAATTAAAAATTGTAAATAAGATTTAGAGATTTCTACTGACAATAATTTTAGCATAGATCAATTGGTGACATGGTCATCAAAAATGTAGATAAAACTTAGGCATTCTTAATAAAAGTAAAGTATCATGAATGTGATGATGATATTGCTGAACTCTAAAATATTGAGAATTTGCTTGAAACATTGTATTCTAAGAAGATTATAGCTAAACCTGTTTTTAAATTAATTTCTGTTTGTTAGCCTCATCATATTGCATTCATTCAATTGACAAAGCCAGTGAAATCTCTAACTCCTCTACTTCCTTTACAACCAGGATGATCCCCACTTCTGACTTTCCCTGTAGCTACCACTGCTTTATCCATCTTTCAAGGTCTGTAAATGCCTCTTCTGAGAAAGAATCTTTTGTGGTAGGTTTAATTAACCCCTGCATTTCTGAGGCTCTAAAATACTTTTAAACGGCTAAGATGTCACTTCAGTAAATTGTGTTATATAGTTATAAACATAGCATAGTCATTAAGAACACAGTATCTGGAAGCAAATAAACAGGGGTAATTATGTAATTTTGTAACTATGTGTGCCTAGATTCTACAACGGTAAAACACCTGTAAACATATTTTCTATTGTATTAATTAGGGTTCTCCAGAGAAACAGAACCAAGGGGATTTATGGAGGCCAAGAAGTTCCTGGAGGCCCAGGAAAAATGGTGGTATAGTTCTAGACCAAACCTCAAAGTTTGAGAATCAAAAGCACTGAAATCCGAGGACAAGAGAATATGGATGTCACAGCTCAGACAGAGAGTTAATTTACCCTTACTGTGTCCTTTTTGTTATAGTCAGGTCCTCAGCAAATTAGATGATTCCTCCACTCCCACCTTGGTGAGAGTTATTTTTTTTATTTTTTTATTTTTTACCAGTCTACCTGTTCACATGGTAACCTCTTTCAGAAACACCTTCAGACATAGAAATAATGTTTTAACACCTATTTGGTAATCATTAGTCCACTCTACCTGAAATATAAAACAAACCACTACACCGGTCTCTAAGCTTCCTAGGAGGATTAAATATGCATAAGAAAGCTATTAGGCATACAGTAAGTTTTATATAAATTTGCTTCTTTTATCATCATATAGTTGCCTATCTGTCTCTTAATTGAATCTGCCTCTTAATTGAATGGTTTTGGCATATAAAAGACTTTGGATAAAGGTTAGTTGAATCCCAATTGTGAGTGCTCAGTAAATGTTTACTGCTAATATTCTAATTCATATTTGCTTTATGTACTTTATTTGTAGCAGAAAGAGGCAAGTCACAAATAAACTGTTACCTGGGAGAGTTTCATTAAAAGAAAAACAATAGTTTCCAGAGAATGTCCTTGAGACAATACTCAACCTTCTATATCTGTATTCAACTTTTAGGTACTATATAATGAAAACTGATGTTTAGAAGAACTTGAGGCATTGTAAGATTCCTAACCATCAAAGAAGTATTTTTTGCAATATTTGCAAAATTTTGCAATATTTATAGCAACAGAAAAGGACAAATGCTTAAATTTATTTTATGATCTTGATTTATAAAAAATAAGAGTTATTTCATTAATATTCAATTAGTCAAAACTACTGATTGAGCAAATTATTGATTTTTCAGAACTATGCTTAACTTGCCAAGGTGCATTTGTGACCATCCAAGAAAGAATATACACTAAAACTTATTTTTTCCCTAAAAGCATCTCATGAGTCACTTTGAAAAAGTATGTGTGTATCTTACCTTTTAAATTTTAATATATTGGATTATTCATGTCACTAGAAGCTCTTATTTAACATTTTCAACAAATTACCAGTGTTATTTTTCACAGTACATATGTAAAGGGCTTTATTTTCCTTTCACCAAACATTAAGGTTGCTTCCAAGTTTTTGACATTATAAACAATGCCTTAATGAACATCTCTGTTTATAATCTTTACCTGACTTTCTGACTATAGCATTTGATGACTATTGAAATTGAAAATATTAAGTAAAATTACGAACATTTCTTAAAACTTGTAATTATCTTATTTATTCCCATTATGATTAGAGAAGAATAAAAGATTGTTTCCTCACAGCATGCTAGCAATAACATTTTTTTATTTGCTTTTCAATCACTAAAAAATTAGTATCTCATGGTTTCCATTTCTGTTTATGTGGCTATTAGGATATTCACTGACTTTTTTGTTGTTGTTTTCTTCTCATAGTTTTTGTCTATATCAATTTTGCTGTCATGCTGTTGCTAATTGAGAAACATAATGGACTCAAATTGCCTTAATGCTCAGTCAGAAGACATGCTAGAAATGGAGTTCAGCAGAAGTTTATGTGCTTCTTTCTCAAGCTTAGCCAAAACAAAATGTGACTTTCAGTGTGTAAATGTATATATAAGAATAAAGGTGCACATGCTTAAGTTTATTCAGAAAATCACACAAAATAGCAGATAAGAAAGTATTGATCTGGCTTCCATTAACGAATATATAGAGAAGCAAGGCAAATATGCTAGCTTTAACCTAAACAGAAAAAAAAAATACTAAAATGTAATACACCACCATAAATTCCATAAGCTATATACACACAATGTCCTTTATATGCTGAAAAATAATAAATTACTTTCAATGAGCTTGTAAGGGATTTTTGGGAGAGGTAGAATTTCAGGTTAGGTTTAAATAGTATGGAGACCTAAAATAAAAATTGATGGATGGAAAAACCTTTCAAAAAATAAAATATTATAAAAGAGTACTTTTCTAGGTACCTGTGCATCAGGATCTCCAAAGATTGAGACCCAGCTGATTGCATTTTAAAATAGTTCCACGGTAGATAAGGCGTCTACTGTTATAGAGTGTATCACATTTATGATATTTTGTTTTATGTTTATACTCTTTCTTAAGATCACAAAAGGTAGACTTATATAGTAGAACTCAAGCATTTCAGAGAAGATAGAATGTTTACAAATTTCTCTGTCTTCTCCTTGGCCATTATAATCTCAAGCAAGGTTAATTACTCTTATATCTAAGCTTCCAACCCCACTTTGTTTCTACATGTGTTGAGGTATTCAGCAGAGTGTAGTGTAACATGTCCATCACCATACCCTTATACAGAGAGATAAATTCTAAGGTATATGAGACCCAATAGAAAGTATACTTTAAAGTTTACTATGCCATAATGTGCTTCAGTTTAGTGCAATTTAGCCTAAGTGTAAGGTTTTGGGAAAAGACCTTTGGGTAAAGCATGATTCATATCTCAAGAAACTTATAAGAGCGTGGCAGATGTATAAACATCAACATTTCATCCTAATTCGATATTGTCATAGAGGCATGCATAGGATGCCATGAAGATGCATAAAGGTTTCTTAGTTTATCCTGAGCTTTTAGGGAAAGTTCCCAAGGAACAGCCGAGTTGAACAATGAACAGAAATTATGCTAAAATGGCAAGAATCAGGCAGAGAGTTTGAGGCACAGCTAGAAGACATTCATAAAACCTTGTTACAAAAAGAAAATCAGATAGGAGCACAGTATAAAGATAGACTAGAACATTGTGGCAAGGTGGTCGTGCAGGATCTGTATTCCTGTTATAGGCCTTGGACTTTATTAAATCCGTGATTTTAATCAGGATAGTGAAATGGTAGTGTTTCAACTCAAAACTGAATGCACTCCTGCCAAAGTGGCTAAGCTTGGAGGCACCAAACTAAATACCCAGGAACCAGTTTGGAAGCTACCACAAATAATCTAAAACATTATACTTTGAACTGATTGACTACAGCATGTATACTAGGGAAACAAATATGAGGATGGTTTCAAGAAACACTTTAAAATAATAAAAATTAAAATAAGATTATGTTACGATTGGATGGATCCAATGAGAAAGGGAGAATTCAGGGTGGTTCTCATACTTTTGGCTAGAGTGATTCTATAGTTAGGAAGTTTACTGCCAGAGTAAAACTAGTGTGAAGGAAGCAGATAATACATTGATTTGTGGTCACATTGACATTGAGAGACCTGTGAAGTATAAACAAATAATTGACCAGTTGAATATTAGTTTCATGCTCGGAGAACAAGTCAAAGGTTAGAAATAAAATTTGAGGAGACATTTATACATAATAGAAAATCTGTTTCTTTTATGGATTTGTTCAAGGACGACATAAAGAAGGAAAGAACCCTGAGCAGTACTAGTATTAGAGTATGAATCAAGTATAATCTTTTAAAGTGGATATAAAATAAACAGTCATGGATGTATAAAAAAATAAGAGTTTATAGTCACGATACTGAAGAAATAGAGAAAGTCATCAAGCTTAGAGAAATGAACAATATTAATTTTGGTAACATAAGAAGTGAACTCATCTTATCTTTGGCAATTTGGAGGTTATTTGTAACAGTGGAGCTCGAAGAAGGAACTGATGAGAAAAGAAGTTAGTTTGACAGTAAATGAAAAAAAATACAGAACAAGGTAGAATGATTTTTCAGTAAAGAAAGATTAGAGAAATAAAATAGCAACAAAGTATCATTGAATTCAAGATAGAAGTTTTATGTTACTATTACCACTGTTTTTAGTGAAAGATAATTTACTGAGTTCAAAAAGAGAGAGAAAGACAACTAACAAATATAGTCACTTAAAGTGCTAGGAAGAAATAAAATGCAGGTTAAGTCCCTGAGACCATAGCATGAGATTTAAAAAAGATTCCACTCCTACTTTTCCTCTAGGGTTTCTCACATCACCAAAGGTACTATCACACACACACACACACACACACACACACACACACACACACACACCACAATTCCTCCATAATTGCTCACATAAAATTCTTGGCACTATTAGCCTTCATGTTTTACTTTTTTGTCACAACAGGACTAGTTACATAATTGATAGAATAGTACAAAATTAAAATTTAAGAGATTCGTTAAAAATTATTAAGAATTTCATGGTGTTTACAGCAGAGAATTAAACTCAGCACAAGGCCTTTCTGATTGTGGGGCTTTGTGCACAGCACACGTTGCAAGCTCATGAAACAGCTCTATTCACCACTGCCACCAATCCAATAAATCAAGTTTCATGTATCTTGTTTTATTAATAATTTTCAAATCATTCATTGAGCTCTATCTCAAATTCTTTCAGATTCACATAGTCTCCCATATTTTATCATTTTGCCTAAATTTCTGCTATGTAGGCATGTGGGATGATTGATCTATAGCACAAATACTTACCTTTTTGTACCACTGCAGAGCTACCAAACTATATAGTAAAGGGGTGGGAGTAACTAGGAAAAATGTTAGTCGTTTTTGCACATTATGTAGTAAGATGTAGAAGCAGAGAAATTAGAATAGGCTCACTCTGTCAAAGATCAGGCTGATGTAGGTATTTGAGTTCATTTCTGGATTCTCTATTCTGTTCCATTGGTCCGTGTGTCTGCTTTTGAACCAGTACTATGCTTTTTGGTTAGCATACCCAAGCCATATAATGTGATGCCTCCATCTTTGTTCTTTTTACTTAGGAATGCTTTGGCAATTCTGGCTCTCTTTTAGTTCAATATGAGTTTTAGAATCTTTTTTTCTAATTCTGTGTTGAGTGACACTGGTTGTTTGATAGAAATTGCATTTGATTTGAAGATTACATTGGGTAATATGGTCATTCAAACAATGTTCATTCTTCCAGTTCATGAGCATGGGATGTTTTTCATTTGTTTGTGTCTTCTACGATTTCTTTCATCAGTTTTTTGTTTTTTGTTTTTTGTTTTTGTAGTTCTCCTTGTAGAGATTCTTTAATACAGCAATACCACTACTTGATAACTACCCAAAGGCACAGAAGTAATCTTGAACTGCTGGCATCAAGTGCCTCCCAAAGTACTAAGATTGCAGGCATGATTCACTGCACCTGGCTACAGAGGTCGTTATACAAAAATAAATCTGTAATGATATGTTTATTGCAGCACAATTCACAACTGCAAACATGTGAAATCAACCTAAATGCCCGTTAATTTATCAGTGGACAATGAAAATATGTAATATAATATAATATATGATATGATATGATATGTGATATAATATGCAATACACAATATACAGTGTAATGTATAATATATGTATATGTATGATGTATAATATATATACTATAAACCGGGCTCGGTGGCTCAACCTGTAATCCCGCACCTTTGGGAGGCTGAGGTGAGTGGATTGCCTGAGCCCACGGGTTCGAGACCTGGCTGGGCAGCGAGACCTCATCTCTACAATAAATTAAAAAATCATCCGGGCGTGGTAGCGCACGCCTGTACTTCCGGCTACTTGGAAGGCTAAGGCAAAAGGATCGCCGGAGCCCAGCAGGTCGAGGCTGCGGTGGCCGGGAGCGGCCACTGCACTCCAGTCTGGGCGACAGAGTGAGACTCCAACTCACAAAAAAAAAAAAAAAATATATATATATATATATATATATATATATATATATATGTAAAATATTGTATATAAGTATATATGTACAAATGTCATATATACATGTGTGTATATATCTAAATATATATATGAATACTATTGATCTAGAACAAGAAATGAAATGATGTCTTTTGCAGAATCTTGGATGAAATTGGAGAAAATCATCCACTTTATAAGTGGGAGCTAAACTAAGGAATTGCAAAGGCATATATGGACACTGAAGACTCAGAAGGGACGGGGAGGGTAGGAATGAAAAATTACTTATTAGGTACAATGTGCTCAGGTAGGGATAGTGGGTACACTTAAAGCCCAGAATTCTTTTCCATTACACAATGCATGCATCTATGTAAAAAGCATGTATACTCCCTGAAGACATTGAAATAAAAATTTTAAAAAACAATTAAAAATAAATAAATAATACTGATATCTGGCTCCTATCCCCAAAGTTTAAACTTAAAAAAAAAATTATGCCAGGCTCGGTGGCTCAGCCTGTAATCCTGCGCCTTTGGGAGGCTGAGGTGAGTGGATTGCCTGAACCTGTGGGTTCGAGACCCGCCTGGGCAACTTGGCGAGACCTCATCTCTACAATAAATCAAAAATTAGCCGGGCGTGGTAGTGTGCGCCTGTAATTCCGGCTACTCGGAAGGCTGAGGTGGAAGGATCGCCGGAGCCCAGCAGGTAGAGCCTGCGGTGGCCGGGAGTGGCCACTTCACTCCAGTCTAGGCAACAGAGTGAGAATCCAACTCAAAAAAAAAAAAAATTAGTTGGGTTGTGCCCACAATATGTTTTCTTAATAGCCATCTCTGTAAAACATCAATATATTGTACACACTGAGTTTAAACATTAAAAAACAAAAGGAGCTCAATGTAAGAATAGAGTTGACCTGGTGGAGACACTCTCCATATTTTCAAGACTTGATAGATAACTAAACTATACTGACTGAATATATGGTGGTTGATTATCACATGGCTTGTTGTATTACAGGATGAAAAGGCTGTGGCAAATTTACAGTTACAACCAAAAAGATGTAATGAATGCTTTTCTCTTGGTATAAGAATAGAGAAAGGAAAAGAACATATTTGGAGACATTTAGAGAAACAATTATACATAACATAGTGGAGCTAAGAATGAATCAGAGTTTTCTAGCTTGATCCTGGAAAATAAAAAGGCACTGCCATTAGTAGAAAGAGAGAAGAAAATTCTGGAATTTGATTTGAAAATGTAGCAGATTCAGATTGGAATATATTAATATCGGGGTGCCATTGAGACAACTTGAGGAGATAACCAAGAGTCAAGTTGGTAATATGAGAATGCAACTCAGAAAATAGTATTGAGCGGAAAACAATTTTATATCATATAATAATAATAACAATAACATAATAATAATTATGTTGTTTTTATTGCTGTTTTAGCCCCAATGGAAAAGATAAAAGTTTGTAGAAGATCAGTGATATGTAAGCAATGAAAGAGAGAGAGAGAGAAAGCCCATGTGAGAATGTAGGAGAGAGGGAGGAAGGGAAGGAGGAAGGGATGAGAAAGGGAGGGAGGTGAAGGGGAAAGAGAGGGGAGGGGAGGAGAGGGGAAAGAGAACTTTTGGGAAGAAGTCAGACAAAATGATTAGAAAGCATTACTAAAATCTTAAGTTGGTTTGAATTTAAAAGCCATTTAAATAATTTGAAACTTTATATTGCTGATTAGTAAATAAAACTCTTCTCATATTTGTAAAAACTGGCAAAGTAACAAGGTGACAACTCTGTGATAAGGTTTGGTAACTGCAAAAAAATGCATAACTAAAAATAGATCAATTTAACTTAGTATAGTAAAGATTTGTGTATTCTATAGTATGCACAATTGTCAAATGAAATCTCATCACTTATTTTATTTGACTGCATGAGAAGCTTGACCTTCATTAGAGAAAGTGTGATTAGCTATGCTTTACCATTTTTTTTTTTTTGCTTATTCAAAGTTGCTTTATAAAAGGACCACTAAATGGTAAGCATGTATAAGTATTTACAGACAAATCAAAGATTGTATTGAAAGCCAGAAATTGATATCGAACTCTACCACCTTTCCGTACTCTAAAATTATAAGTGAATATGTGTTTGAATGCACAAGAGGAAGGGCAGTTGTTATATAATAAAGATTATTTATATTCCTACCTTGAAAGAAAACTTAGACCATGACACAAAGTCTGATTATTTTTAACTCAGAAAAAAAATGTATAGAGGCCATCAACCCCATAAAGAACAGAACAAGCTAAAAAGAGAAAAGTGTCTCTGAAGCATTGTCTAGAAAGTGTGTCCAAAATAAATTCCATATTGCCAGGGTTAATTTGGGACTCTAGGAAGATTGGTTAGATAAAATGGGATTTCATTTTCATATCTCAGGATGCCTTATGTCATTATTCTTTTCCTTTTTTACTGCAAGTCAATTGCGTGTGGTGTGCTGAAATAATTTCATTGTAGGTCTCTTGCGTTGTATAAGCCCAGGCCTTTCGGTCACCATAGGCTGTTAAGAATTACACAACAGATTCAGGTGAGCAGTGAAAATTCAGCTTTCAAATTTATTGTCTTGCTCAGCATTAGGTTCTCAGAAGTGGCAACACTAAAATACAGGTGGAGTGAGGTAATTCCCAGAATACTGCAGTCACACTCAAGTATATATATAGGTTTCAAGTCATTTTCAAAGTGGAATTGTCATTGCCCTTCTCTGTCTATCTAAAGATTCCTCAAGCTGCCGATGTGCATATATTAGGCATGGCAGTTTTACACATGTTGTCTCTAGCCATATGTTCTGCGCATCGTTACTAACTAGTCATTATTGATATTGATGTTCCTCATCATACTCATCAAGTCAGAATCTCTTTCTGAAGTCCCCTAAATCTTTCTATCATTTCTACTAGGGTTTGAACTTCACTCCACACATAAAGGGGATCCGATTGCTAGAACTTTTATATTAAACCAGCATTAGTTCCACTTAATTAGCCATTTCTGAATTTCTCCAAAGAGCTTTATTGAATACATGATAGAACAGAGATATCCAGTTCTTATGTCATTCTTTTTTTTAATGGAAAATGAAAGCAAATCCTTAGAGTTTGAATAGATATCCACCTGATTCAAATGCTAGCATTGCCACATATTTGATGAGTTGCCTTTGATAAGCACTGATTGTCAGTGTGCTCATCTTTTGATGGTATAATAACATGTCTCTGGAGAAGACCTTGTAATAATTATTTGCATTGAAGGAGCTAGTTTATGTTGTTCACCTTTTTTAGTACACATATCCACTCATTAAATAATAATTACAACAATGCACACAACTTCTCAAATACTATTACTATTACTATTATACAAAAGTATATGCACATAAATAGCATCTTTCTAAATGTGACTAAGTTATAAGTGACCACACCAAAGAAGAGAATGCATTACAAAAGAAAAGTAAGGTGAGATTTGTGAAGATAGCTATTTGGTCCATTTGTTGACATCTTGTGTTATTGAGATTACTTATTTCTCTGAAAAGTGAAAGGCAGGACGAAAGAAGGGAACTGTTGCCATTCACAATCTGTTCAGCGAAGATATAGATTTTTTTCTATTTCAGAGTTCCAAAGGACAAAAATCAGAGTCTAGAGATAAAGAGGATTGGTTTGCCAATCACAGAACCTGTAGAGCACAACAGTGAGTATGTGAATCAGAGAAAAAGTGAAAAAAAAAACCAACCAAAAAAAAAAGAGTAATTCATCTGTTGTGTGTGTTTTCGGCTAAGTTGTTGTAGTCATTTTCATGTCGATTAATTATGATGTGGACCTATTCAATTATTTGAGAACACTATCAGTATTTGCCATTTTCTACAAAATGAAATCTGTTAGAACAAGTATATATTAGCATGTGAATAGAAAAATGAGTGTGCATTGAGGCTATTTTAGAGGTGTTAAGCAATGTTTTTGCTATATTTAGAAAGTTGAAAAAAAACCAAAACCCTTAAAAGTTATGCAATTCTGCAAATTTTATTAAAATTGCAACATATATAAATATCAGTATGTGACTGTGTGTGTTGTGTGTGTGTATGCTGGAGGGTTATGGGTAGAAAATTAACATGACCTTCTTTTTATGGCTTAAGGTTAGCTGGAGAAATGTCATACTACAATATAAATTAATTGTTCTTTCATTAAATTGTAAACACAGACTTTGAATTGACAAAGGAGTCTTCCTAGTAATTTCACAGCTATTTTAAAAAATTAAAGATGATAATATGCATTTATTTGTCTCTTCTCTATCCTACAATATTCTTTTATCCTCTCACTATCATTAATTGATTTTGTATTAATGAAATTTATGAACAAAACAATTATTTTATTCTTGTCAGAAAATATAGCAAACTACTCCCTCTGAAGGGAGAAGTTAATTGGAGAGAATACCTTATCCAATTGTATGGTAACCTAATGTTTTATACATTAAATCATAAATTTTATGATTTTTAAATATGAATAGAACACTAAGAATCAGGTAACACCTGAAGAAAGCTAAGCAGAAATAAGGAATTTTGAGGTGGAAAAGTTGCTGACTGTCAAAAGTAGAAGCAGCTCTGGGACAGGAGACATTTACAAATTTAAAAGTTGGTAAACATTTAAAAAATTTAACAGATGGGCTGGATACTAGAATGATCACAATACAGATTACATTCTTGACACAGAAGAAGAGACTGAAAACTTATTGCATTAAAAAGAGAATTACAAAGCATGAGATCATGCAAGTAACAAGGTGGTATGTCAGATTCCACTATCTGGGAACAAGGATGACCAAAAAACAGAGAAAAGAAAAAATAAACTTGAAGAGTGAATAAAAAGAATTAAATTTCCCTGTAGTTGAGAGAAAACACAAATATCAAGTTAAAATATCACACCGAATTCTAAAAGGGAATAATGGGGAAAATTCAAAAATTTCTAGTTAAATTTTTAAATTTAAAAATTAAAGACAAATTCTACAGAATTTCTAATAAAAAAATAGATTACCTACTGAGGAATAAAAGCCTGAATGACTTTGAATGTCTTACCAGTGGCACTAAATCCTAGGAGACAGTAGAGTTTAATCTGAACAGATGCTTGTATCTGACATTCCATAGCTTGCCACATCATCAATCAAAGATAATGTCAAGATATGTATGTCTGAATGTGAGAAACTACAGAAATCTTTTCCAAACATGTATATATGTGTGTGCGTGTGTGTGTGTGTGCGCATAAATATATATGTGAATATA
>NW_007129853.1:2224-22314 GCF_000164805.1 Carlito syrichta | reverse complement strand
TATATATATATATATATATATATATATATATATATATATAATATGAATATATGCTTATGATTAGAAAAGTAAGTTTGGGAAGTGATCATTAAGTCTTACACTTGAGAGATTTTTTTTCTTAGCCATAGTTTCAAATTGGACACATATACACATGCACACAAATTGCTTCTAAAGTCATTTCAAGTTGTTTTACAATCAAATGAGAAATAATAAAAAATAAGTAAATAAACAAAAGAAAGACACTGATGAAAGAAACATGGGTAATGAAGTTAATTCACACAAAATAATCATTAGCTCAATATTGCCATATAATAAAATAAATCCTGAACCTCCTTAGACCAACTAAGTCAGTTTTCTTAACATAGATATCTAGAAATTTGGATATTTAACGCTTTCCATACATTTATTTTTATAACTAGGTAAGTTTAGAAAATGACCAGACCTTGATACTTGGGAGATTGCCCTTTAAACAATGAATTTCAAAGAGATAACATATAAAATAATATGACTATCAGTATTGGAAAGGCAAAATGTAAACTGGATAAATATACAGATTTGATTATTTTTATAAAGAGTAAGGCGTCAATAGATAGCAACTAGATTGGGGAAATCAAATAAGATAAATTTATTTTTTAGGTTATAAAACCATAGATTGCAAGAACATAAGCTGGCAAGAAGGAGTTAATAAATGGTTTAGGTGTGTTAATTCATTATTATAGTGGTAAGGAGTTAATAAATAAATAATTTTCCCCCAAAAAAGTTATAAGAACAAGGAATTTGTCCATAGTAATATTGTCTACCAAAATAATTAAGATAGAAATTCCTCCCACAAATTTAAACTCCCACCAACAGTATAGAAGCGTAGAAGCATTCCCTTTTCCCCACATCCTATCCAAAATCTGTTTATTTATTTATTTTTTTATTTTATTTTTTTGAGTTGGAGTCTTACTCTGTCGCCCAGGTTGAAGTCAGCGTCGACCTGCTTGGTTCTGGTGATCCTTCTGACTCATCTTTCCAAGTAGCCAGAACTACAGGTATGCACTACCATGCCCAGCTAATTTTTTTGTTTGTTTGTTTTATTGTAGAGACGAGGTTTCACCAAGTTGCCCAGGCTGGTCTCAAACCCCTGGGCTCAGATATTCCACTTGCCTAGGCCTCCCAAATTGCTGGTTTACAGGCTGAGCCACTACACTCAGCATGTTGTTTTTTGAGTTATTAATTTTTTCTCATTCTGTGGGTTGTCTTCCCACTCCCTTGATGGTTTCTTTTGCATTGCAGAAGCTTTTCAGTGTCATGAGGTTCCACTTTACTATCTTATATTTTATGACATTCGTTTTTGGAGAGTTTATTAGGAACTGGTTGCCTATTCCAATATCTGTACGAGTGTTTCCTACGTTTTCTTCCATGATTCTTATAGTTTGAGGTTTTACATTTAGGTTTTTGATCCATTTAGAGTTGATTTTTGTGAATGCTGATAGGTAGGGGTAATGTTTCAATCTTCTGCATGCAGTCGGCCAGTTTTTCTATCATCATTTACTAAATAGTTTCTCCTCTCCCCATTGGTTGTTGGTGGAGGCTTTGTTGAAGATGAGTTGGTTGAGAAATTGAGGTTTTGCTTCTGAATCTCTATCCTGTTCCATTTATCTATATGCCTACTCTTGTACCAATAGCAGGCTGTTTTGATTAATGTAGCTTTATAGTGGAGCTTGAAGTCTGGAAGTATAATACCTCCAGCTTTGCTTCTTTTGCTAAGGATCGTTTTGGCTATTTGTGGTGGTTTATGTTTCCATAGGAATTTCTGTGTTATTGATTCCAGGTCTGAGAAGAATGGTGTTGGTAATTTAATGGACATTGTATTATCAGTAGATTGCCGTTGAGCATGATATATATTTTTTCCATTTGTGTGTGTCTTCTTTGATTTCTCTGAACAGTGTTTTGTAGCTTTCATTGTAAAGTTCTTTCACTTCTCTGGTTAGGAAGATGCCTAGGTATTTCAATTTTTTTGTGGCTATTGTGAATGGAATTATGGTTTTTATTTGTCTAATTATTGTTGGAATATAGGAATGTGACTGACTTTTCCTTGTTTATTTTATACCCTGAGATTTTGTCAAAGTCCTTTGTCAGAGCAATGAGGTTTTTGACAGATTTTTTTGGGTTTTCAAGGAATAGGATCATTCATCTACAAAGAGGGATAGCTTGACTTCCTCTTTTCATATTTGAGAACCCTTGATTTCCTACTCTTTTCTGATTACTCTAGCTAGGACTTCCAACACTATGTTGAGCAGGAGGGGTGAGAGTGGACAGCCTTGTCTTGTTCTGGTTTTCAGGAGAAATGGTTTCAATTTCTGTCCATTTGTGGAAAACTGTGTGGCAATTTCTGAAAGATCTAAAACTTGACCTTGCATATGACCCAGCAATCCTACTTGTGGGAATATACCCAAAGGCACACAAATCAATTTATCAAAAAAATGCCTGCCTACACATGGTTATTGCAGCATTATTCACAATAGCAAAAACATGGAACCAACTATGCTGCTCATCAAAAGTGAACTGGATAAAGAAAATGTGATACATAAACACGAAGGGATATTGTGCAGTTATAACAAAAAACAAAATTATGGACTTTACATAAACTTGGATGGATTTGAAGTCTATAATACTCAATGATTAATCACAGAAACAAAAATCTGAGCACTACATGCACTCACTCATAAGTGGACTCTGAACATTTATCATTATACTATAAAAAAGGGGTTGGCATAGTGGGACCCTGCTGGGGAGGAGCAAATAACATCAATAAGGGTGCCCAAAATTTACCTGCATGATGACCATTTATGTACCTAACCCTGACTGTACTGTACATATTTAAAATAAAATTAATAAATAAAATAATGAAAATAATAAAGATATTCTTCCAGGGAGTGGAGATAAAGAAAAGAACTTTTCATTTAAATATTTTGAGCTATCGAAATTATCTAACTAAGAAAATACCTGTAACTTTATAATAGCAACCAAAATGCCCATTCAAAATTTGAAAAAATAAGTATTAATTCTTAGATTAAGAATATAAGAATTTACGTTTAATTTTCCCTCTTGTTATTTCTGTCAATTATTTTTCAGTTAGAACATCGTGTTTTATAATTAAAAAATAAAATATTGCAGTTGTTTGAAGGTTAACATTACCGCAACTTTAAAGATACAGTATTATTTTAGACATATAGTGAAACACAGTATTTAGCTGTTTTATGCATAATTAGCAAATTTCAATAAAACAGAAAAAAATGTGCCAATTTCTTTAATAACTACAACCAAAATACTTTGCAATTTAAGATTGTTAGAAATAAATTTGTTACGTTTATTTTAAAAAGTGAAATTTTAAAAGAACCTAAAATATTATTATTTTTTTTTCTGATGAGAAAACTATGTCCATTCTCAGGTATTTTAAGAACTTTACACAACCAAACCAAATCTTGGTTGGATTTTTACTTGGTTGGTAATGTTAATTTCCTTTTAAGATTGATTTATGGGAGGTACCAAGACAATTTTCTTTAAGATGATTCATAGTAAATTGAACAATAAGCATCAAATATATTTAATATAATTTAAATGTATGGCTTATATATAAGTGAAGAAATGATTCAGTGCAACCAAATACAATTCATATAGATATTAGAAGCTATAAAGATGTAATATATAGGAAAGTGCACTTCAAAGTACAAAAGAAAATGGTGAATTATTCAATTAATTATAGAGGATCAATTTACTCATCATTTGTAATAAAAGTTTCTGATTTGACACATACCAAAAATACCTCCAGGAATAAATTCTTAAAGATAGAGTGTTGATTTAGACATCTTTCTAGCAAAAAACACTACTGACTTGATTTATGCTTCACAAATTTGCTGACTAAATAATTGAATGACTTTAAGAAAAAATGAGCCCATAAAGTGCTGAAAAAATTACAGTTAAAAGTCCATAAAAATCTTTGAACATGGAAGGGATGTTTAAACACTACTTAAAATATTTTTAAAAAGTTAGTGTTTGTGGAAGAAAAAAATAATACCGGTGTGAACAGAGCAGAGTAAGAAAGAGAGGACAGCACGAGTTAAGATCAGAGATGCTTATTTAATAGTTTGAAATGTGGTACCTTAGTGGAAAGTGTGTGTGTGTGTGTGTGTGTGTGTACCATAGTCACTGGGCCTACCACCTGTTTTTGTATGGTATGTGAACTAAGAATGTTTTTACATTTTAAAATTGTTAAGAAAATCAAAATAAGACTAGTGAAATGTGAAGATTATATAAAATTCAAATTTCGGTGTCCATAAATAAAGATTTACTGGAACATAGTCAGGCCCACTTGATTATAGTCTTTGGCTGCCTTCATGCTACAACAGTAGAATTGAGAAGTTTTGACAGAGACCATATGGCCTGCAAAGCTGAAAACATTTACTAGCTGGCTCTTTACAGAAAAATTTGGCTGACCCCTAGTATAGACATATCTTTTATGAGTGTCCCAGTACTTATCATGTCCCATCAATTCGCTAGGCCAACCCTGACCAATTTCTGTATATAAATGTTTTCTAAACTTTACATGGATTCTGAATATACATCGTGTGTGTGTGTGTGTGTGTGTGTATGTGACAATGCACAGTTTGCTTTGGGAATTATGTAACATATGAGTGCAATTATATTTGGGTATTAGAAAAATATATACATTCAGAAAACCAGTAGTACATGCTTTTGAGATACATAATCATTCATGTTTGCTATTTTGGGCCTGCACTGAATTTCAGAGAACAAGCCTTTATTTTCCATTTTAATTAAACTAAACATTTAATTACATTTCCACTATTCTGTCAGCAGAAACAAATCTATAAATGTGGAGTGAAAAATTATGAGAGCTGGTCTTTAATATCCCATCACAAACAGAGCATGTTATGGGCAATCTGTTCTTTGAGGGCGCATAACAACCGTGTTTCCCATGAATGCTAATTCTGCTAAAGCGTTCAACTACAGGACAGAACTTTTTCATTTTTAGCTAGTATTTATCTGTTAAAGGCCAAGATGCTGAAAGTATATACCATGTTTACAATAATACTCTTACCCTTCAGGGTTTTAATTTCCAGCACAAGATAATTTAATAAGTGAATGGCAAGTGCATACCAAATAAAAGTTTGCTGCCAAGCAAACTGCACTCTGTCTATGCTCAAATTCACATCAATAAAATTATACAAACACTTAGAATTTTTATTGTATTATCAGTAGCCAATATGTCTAGAGCACTTTGCCAGGTGCTATGGGAAATAAAAGGTATCTGTCCACAAAGTGGTTATAAGGATACATGAGATGCAGTCTTGTAAATGTGAAAATGGAAATAAGAAAAACTTCATATCCAATGAGAGACGTTAGTCTAGAAGAGTACGCATATGTATCATCAAGTCATTTCTCCCATCAGTTGTCCCAGAAGGCTATACTTCAGTATATTTGCTGGATTCTGGAATCCCTCTTTAGGTCTGTATATTTGTAAATTTGATTCTCTTATCAACTAAAGATAAATTATTTTCTCTAGACTGAACTTCCACTAACCAAACTCACAAACTAATGTATAAGATCAGCGTGTGATGGATTTATCTATATAGACAAACTCTAATTACTAAAGAGACCAAAATGTATTCTGTCTATAAGCTAAATGAGAAGTCAAACCATTATGAAAATATAGGTTTATGAGAACAGAAAGAGAGCAAAAGAAGTTAATAATATTCAAATCTTTAATGGATAACAATTCATCTTTCTACAAAATATAGTAATATCTTCCCTGAGCAATTTCTTCATAGACAATACCAACATTTCCTTCTTGTTATTTGTTTCCCTGACTATATTACCCCATTCTGAAAGAGACATTCTTTCTTCAAAAATGTAATAAATATGTACTGTTCGCAGTTATATTTTGCTGAGTTGAGAATTAGTCTAGCTTTATGTTTCATTTGCTTGTCTCAATTTTGATCAGTCAGGTTGCTAATGAATTTTAGCTAACAGAATGTGATAATTTTTCTTCATTTTGGGGAGTATGATGACATAGACCAAGAGACAAACCCAAGGTATTTGCATAAATAAATAATAGACCAATCTGTATTATTCTCTTTACCTTACATAAATGTTAGAAAGCAGTATATATGTGTGTGTATGCATATGTGTGTGTATTGTCTACCATCTCCTTAATTCATTTTTATTTGGCTCCGTCCCTCTCATTTTTCCAAGGGAATCTCTCACAAAATTTTCTAAATCATTTAATCTAGTGGGCATTTTTTAATCTTTAGTTTATTTGAATTTTCAGCTTCACTAACCATACTTTCCTAACCTTATGAGACAAAGCACATTTCTATTTTTACTCCCATCGCTCTGATTTCTCCTTTTCAATCCCTTCTTCAGACTTGCTCTCTGTATGTTTAAACATTTGGATTTTTCATGGCAACCTCCTTTGTTTTTGCTCAGTACTCAAACTTAGGAAATCTTGTCAGAGATCAGGGCCTCAAACATTTTTTTAAATCTCGTAACTCGTACATGTAGATTTCTAGCCAATGCTACTTCTCTGGCCTTTCTGTTCAACTGCCTTCTTAAATACCTGCTTAGATTTCTCTAGGGCACCACAAACCTAGCATTCCAGAACTGAAATAATAATCTCCATATCCCCCAAATCTGGTCTTGCTGCTACAATTTGCTTTTTCAATGACTGGCACAGCTATTGATTCAGTCACACATTTCAGGAACTCAGTTATCACCTTTTATTTTTACCTCAACTCACCCCCCACCACATCTTTAGTGTGTCATTACACACTGTCATTTTGCCTTACAAACAGCTTTCAACTCCATTCACCACCTTCTATCTCAACTGACACCTTTCTTGTCCAACTTACCATTATATCTTTCCTAAATTACAGAAATCGTTTCTTAACTGCTCTCTTCACACCAACTGTTATCCCAGTCAAACCATTTTATTCACTACATCAGAGTGACTTTTTAAATATAAAGGATGATTGTTGTTCATCTCGTACACATCCTTTAATTTATTTGACTGCTTTTATAACAGATTGGGAAATTCGTACTCTGACATTCAAGGTCAAACAAATTTGTTTAGTTCCTGTTTGTTCAAAATTTAAACTGTACATAGGTCATTGAGAGTTAAATATTTATAATTGTTCACTGAACATTAAAATCTGAATGATATACATTTTGAATAAAAAGAATCTATGTAGCAACACAGAGGAGTGTTTAATTCTAAATAATAGAAACCAAAAATGACTTCAAAGAAAAAAATTGTCATAAGAAAGATAAAGAGAATGTTGTCATAAAAAGAAGTTGGATAAAGACATTTTAGTCTAAGAAAAATAAACATGAGTAAAAGTACAGTAAATATTGTAAAATGTTTTGTTTGGCCTAGGCAGATCAAAATTAGGCATGACACAAGAAGAGTGCCATTTGTCTGGTTCTTATCTCACCATTTTTACACTTGTCACCAAAGTACTATCCCTGAAGCAATTCTATGCTGTCTTGTAATGGTATGACAAAACTTCTCTGTGATCATTAATGTGAATCCTAGAAGAATGGGCACGATAAAAAAACTTTACTTCATTCTCTTACGTGAATGCTATATCAAGAAGCTCCCTAGAGACTCTGAAATCAATTTCCAATCTCCAATAATATACCATCACATAAGAAAATCTGTAATAATCCTGATATTACTCATTGAAGTAAATAAAAATACTTGTGTAAGTACTTACATAATGTCAAAATGATACATAACTATTTATGGTAATTATAAGAAATATCCTAAATTCTAAAAATATGTTTGCTACATAAACCCACTTTATATTTTCTATATTTATTACCTATGTCATTGAAGGAATACCTCAAAAGGAAAAAATAAAAACTGAGAACTTGTGTATATGTTTGAAATTTCAATGTTTGATTCATCATTCACATTTTGAAAAAAATAATAACTGGTTTAAAGTACATTTTCAGTCTTATTCAGACACTTTTTAATTTTTGAAGTTGAGGTTTGACTTTCCCAACCAGATACAATGAATATTGGCACTCTTGCCAACTACTGAACAGTCTGGAGATAATGAAATTTAGAATAATGCTTCTTAAATATGTTATTTAAAAAACACTAACCAATGAGCAATCTCATCAAAACTACAGGTACGAGCTGTGGCTTTAAACAATGTGTTGGAAGTTCTTTATAAGGAGTCGAAGTGTATTATTTTTAATTTGCAAGAAATACTGAAGAATCACCATATTACCTCACTATTTCAAACAATTTCCAGGTGAAATTGCTATTTTGTTTCTCATTTGCACAAATAACACCCCCAGTCTTCAGTGTCCTTTGTATTTTTTCCCATAAAGATACTATATACGTTGACTGTTTTACATAATTAATAAATAATAATAATTTAAAACCGTTTCCACAGTATTCAGAGTTTTTAATATTCTTTATTTGAATAACAAAGCTACAGATGACAAATAAGATTTTTTTTAAAAATATGATCAGCTGTGCATGGTGGCACTTGCTTATAGTTCCAGCTACTTGGAAGGCTGAGGCAGAAGAATCACCTGAGCCCAGCAGGTCAAGGCTGTGATGGCTGAGAGCATGCCACTGCCCTCCAGCCTGGGTGACAGAGTGAGACTCCAACTCAAAAAAATATATACGATCTCAGAAATTTAGAACAATGCTAGGGATTTATTATTTGCCACAAATAAGAAGGCATTATCTATTTTTAATAAATATATGTACAAAGAGAAAACTCAAGAGTTTGTCCATTTTTACCATCATATTCATATGACCATTATATACATATGAACTTGTAAAGTTTTAGTACTGCTTCTATTGCAAAGGCAATCCACATGGCAAGGGGAGGTACTAGGTAGTTCAAATGCAGTACACTGTGGTACCTAGGATACCTGGCTCATTGGGCAGCTGCTTGCCTTGGTTTGCCGTGTCCCTATGCTCCTTCCGCACTAGTGCTCCCTCTTGATATGCCTCTCTGCAGTTCTAAGGACAGCCTCTATCGATGGACTAACAGTTGTGACCCTGATTAGTTCTCCATTGCAACTGAAAAATAGGGCTCAACTTACTCGATTGATGGCTAACCAATTTAGAATGCCTTTGAAACTTTTTTTGTCTAGTACATTAGGAAAGAGATTATTTTCAATGCCACTTTGTATCTCATTCTGTTTATTTATACATTTATATTGATTGGTTAATGTCATGATGCATTTTATTTATAGGTATCATCCATCTAAAAAATAGTTAAGGCTTCTGTTTCAACATTTCCTCAACATAGATTACACATTTCAACGTAGATGTTACAAATAAGCCTTGAGGTACAAAATGGGTATTTAAGTTCACACCAGCCCAACTATTTTTACATACCAAACCTCAAGAAAACCAAAATATCTCTTTGTAATTGCTTTATTATAACTGTATTTTGAGACCTAAAATTATATTATCACTTTGTTTGATACAGCCAAGTGTATTTTTGATATTCTTTCCCAAAGTGCTGTTAAGAACAAGAAAATTTGTTTATAGTGATATTCAAAATATTTTTAGATTGCTTATATAAGTCAATGGATATTCTGCTGCTTAATGTACCATTTTAGAGAAATTATACTACTATGGTCATGCAAATACCAAGGATAGAATATTTACAGTATTTTTCTGATACTTATAGAACAGGGATTTCCTAAATATGTCCAAGAGGCATAGGACTGCTGCCCTTTCAAATGTGATGAGTTTAGTCAAGTACAACAGTAGATATTTAAATGCATTCTAAAATATTTATAAGGGAAGGTTCTGTACTAGGTAATGTTTCTACTTTTTGGAAACAAGAAAATAAGATGATAGTCACTGCTTACAAATCATTTACAGTCTGCTAGGCAATAGAGAGAAACAGAAGGTGGATATTTAATAGTTACAATGCGATAAGTATTACTGACATGGAATAAAATCAGGAAGAGGACTCTCCCAGCAATGATATCTAATGCAGTCTGAGAGGAATGGGGGAATCTTTTCAAAAAAGATATACTGTCTGCTGCTTGGAGGGAGAATAAGAGATAACCATGTAAAAAGAACCAGAAATTTCTAAAGCAAACATCTAGACCTAAATGTTCAGCTGTGTAATGAGAAAGCAAAAGAATAATAATAATAAAAAAAAATTGGCTAAGTGTGGTGTCTCAAACCTGTAATCCCAGGACTTTGGGAGGCCGAGGTGAGAGGATTGCTTGAGCCCAGGAGTTCGAAACCAGTTTGGGAAATTTGATGAGAACTCGTCTCTACACTATATCAATAAATTAGCTGGGCATGGTAGTGCACACCTATAGTTCCCACTACTTGGAAGGCTGAGGTGTAGGGATAACCTGAGCCTAGCAGTTCAACACTGGGGTGGCCGTGAGCATGCCACTGCATTCCAGCCTGGGCAACAGAGTGAGACTCTGATTCAAAAAAAAAAAAAAGAAAGAAAGAAAAGTTAAAAAAAAATTGTATGGAGTGAAAATCAAAGGCTATGCATAAAAAATAAGGTTAACTCCTCTTTTTAAAGTCATTTTTTCTGTAACACTAGGGAAGATTAAAAATTATATGGATAAAGAAGTAGAATAGAAGTAGAGGAGTGAGTCAAATAGTTGCAGTGTCTGAGTAAGCACCATTCAGAAACAACTCCAGCAAACCAACTGGAGGCTTGTACACATCAAATGATCATTTTTTTCCCTAACTGGGGAAATATTAGATAATAGTGAAGTATTGAACTGTTGATCATTTGGTTGAAACAGATATTTGTCTGAGCTCTGACGTTCACGTTTCATCTAGAGATTACCTCTCAACAACCCAAGACACATACATTCCCATAGAGTGGAGAGAGGAACTCTCGACTTATATAGAGTTAGAGATGCGATTAAAGGAAAGAATATGTATTATGTCAAAAGAGTCAGTGAAAAAAATACAGACTCTTGTAGAGTGGGGACAGTTGTGGAATAAGCCACGGTTTGTGATAAGATGTCTAATAATTTTTGCATGTATTAGATTTGGATGCCATGTTGATTACAAACCTTGGTTCAGAAATGGAAATCTGGCACATTTAACCATGAGACAATGGACTGATTCCCTCACTCAAGTTTACCATAAATATTAAATTCATGAAACGTGTGACCCAAAATTTACTCTGTTTTCTGAACTAGATAAATAAGACAGAAACTGAGCTGGTGTGTTTCTCAGAAGGTTGATTAACCGAGCATAGACCACCTATCAGAAGGATGTGGTAAAAACGTCATGTACTACAGATCATGAGAATACAACAGTGACGTCTCAGAGCAGCAGTCATGTTTGAGAAACATGGCGAAAGCCTGATTCATCAGAGTGTAGGAAAAGATAAAAATATTAATATTATATTGACACTTATGACCAATAAAAAATGGGGATTTAGAGTTAAGATATCACATTAAAGTGTAGCTAATACATTAAATGTTCATTTTTAAAATTGTTGCTGACAATACTCACAAATCAATTGTCACCTTGTTATGGAGAACAGGATAGACAGTTGAGTTAGTAAGGAGACAACTAAATAGAGAAATCACAAAATGTTGCCATGAATTACTGAGTGTGCCCATTATGCATGGCAGATATTGAATTTGTAGTCCTATCAACAGAAATGGTAGACAGTTTGACTAATCAACATGTAGGTGTTTTGTGCCATTAGTTTGGTACAAGACAAGTAAGCAGAGAAGTTGGCATAGGTAAGACTGAATGCAATTGTACATGAATGAAGTCTTTATAGTAAGGGAAAGCAGATAAGAAGGGAAAAATATAAATTGAGAGATTAGGGGTATCGGGAAGATAAAAAGGTGGAGGGGGAAAATGGTAGCATTATCAACAGAGAATGTTGAAGTTAATCTTTTCAGTTGAGATTCTCTGAAAACAGAAATTCATTTCTATCAACAAAAGCTCAACCTCATACAGTTGTAATATGTGTGCTGGTTGTGGCAAAAGGCATGAAAGGAGATGCAGAATGCCAATTTTTCAATTGTCCGGTTTTTACAGAACAGTGCAGTATCTAGTTTTTCAGAAAGAATGTATGCATTGTTTTTTATCATTAACATTTTGTGAGACTCTATGCATAGGTTGTATATTCTGACTTTAATTTATAAGATCCACTGGCATAAATGCGGGTTTGTCTTTACAGACCATGGCTCAGGGGACAGGTGTTTGTAGTTCCCAAATCATATTAGAACGACCTCCTTCCCCAACCCAGGAAGACCAGGACGTGCCCTCCCTCAGGTGCCTGCAATATCTTTTGCGTAGTTCTGATACCTCACTTCATGACTACCTTAAACAACTCCATATGTATTGAGTCCCTAATAGGTGCTAAGCATTATTCTAGGCACTAGGGGTATCATGGTGTGATCCCAGAAAAATCCCTGCTGTTTTGGAGTTTATATCTAGAAAAAGACACAAGCAATAAACATAAACTACAACACACAAAAAAAATTACCAACTATTAGAAAGCAATGATTAATAATTAATGAGTATTATGTGCACATGTTTAGTAATATTGCCCTTGGTTTACTTTTTTCTTTCTCATGTACCATATTTTTGTCAAGAAAACAGCATTATCAAATGAAGACTGTCCACTGAAGTTAACAATTTTAAGAATGCAGTTTTAGAATTTCTTGTGAAAAGAAATTGATGTGTTCTTTGAAAAAAATTAAAAGTCTCACTTAAAATGTCAAATATATTTTCAGTCAGTATGCTCAATATTTTTATTTCTGACAAACTAAATGTGTACTGAAAACTCTCACATATTTAAGGAAGTTTTTTTCTTAGAAAATTGGCTTTAGCTAATGGAGAGTCATTTTCTTATTCTTAAATTTAGCTCTTTATATTGACACGATAGTAGGAAAATAAAAGTCCTCTCCAAATTCTATTTTTAAGAAAATTTTCACTGCCAGAAAAAAAGTCAGATTTGCTATTTTTGGTTACATATCTTGTTTTCTTTCCTTTTGCCATTAAAGCAAGAAATGCTGTTTTCATGGATAACATTGAATGGATGTCTTAACAAATCACAAACAAAATTTTTTAAAAGTGACCTTTCATTGATCAAAAGAAAAAGTTACAAAAAACTAAAGTTGGCAAAGCCCACATAGTATAAAAAGTAAAATATTCTTTAGATAAAGATCACTAAGTTTCCTATATATACATAGAGACTGGCTGAATTATTTTAAAATCCTTTGACAACTGTAGAAAAAGGACTGGGTTGTCACATCAGTGGACAGCAATTGATGCAGGGGAAAGTGAATAAGCAAAATCAAAGCTTAGTTACTTGAGCCTTGAAGCCAGAAGTGGGCATTAGTAGGTAGGCTTTATGATGTAAATAAGTAAAATGGAGCAGAATAGGATACCAACTGAATGGAAACTTTTCTCTTAGCCACAGGGTTAAGGATTAGCACACCACTTTGTAAAATAGGAATGAGGCTCTCTGCCTTACCACTTAATGTTAGTTTCAGAAGAGTACCTGTAGTGAATATATATGTAGGTCTCCCTACACAGTACAAATTCAGCATTCTCAACAAAACCTTGACATAGGGATTCAGTTTAAGATGAGAGAGAGAGACAGAGAGAGAGAAAAAGATTGGGGATGAGAGAGGGAGAGAAACTTAACTAAGAGGTAACACTTAGAAGTGTCCATTATATAACAGAATATTACTAAGAACTACAGAGTATTTGACATTTAATCTTCATAACAATGGTATGAGGAAGGGGCCATCATTGTTCTCTTTTCATGACTGGAGCTGAGGCACTATGAGGTTAAGTAAGTTGCCAATGTTACACAGACCTGGGCCTAAGTGTCCAACTTAGGCTTTCAGATCAAGGTTTAGATATACTCACATCCTCTTCCTTTCTACCCAATTTACATGGATACAAGTAAAGGTAGATTTAAGTATGTCTAGAAATAAAAGAATAAGTAAAGTTAGGTCCAATTACAACATGTTAATTTTTATTCAACAGGTTTTCTAAAACAATACAGTAAGTTTATAGATTTAATCAACAAAACACTGAAAGTGAGAAGAATCAGGATCTTTCCCCCATGTAATAAAAAATGAATAACTAGAACATTCACATCAGGTAAAAAACAAAGTTTTGGTAAGTTAAATAGAAAACTATTAAGTGAGTTATCTGTGAATAAGGGTTTTTAATGAACTTGAAGATGTGAATGGTTCCTTGGTGTTTTCATGGAATTAAACACCAAGAAAACGTCACTAAACAAGGAGTATTGTACTAGTTGTAGTAGACAACAAAATAGCAACGATACTAATTTTTGAAGCACAAAATAGAATAGCTAAAGTTAAGAAATGTTTGCTTAAAATTGACATAGAGGAATGACTTCTTAATTAATGGACTTTGCACACTTTTTACTGATTGTATATAGTAAAATAGAGTCATTACAAGATAGCATATAATCTACACAAACATTTTAATAGAATAAGAATAGTAAAAAGTAACAATTTCATAGGAATTTGGTAGCAAATACTTTTTTTCAATAAGCAGAAACCATGAACATAACACTTTATAAATACTTGCTTGAGAAAAACGTGTATATTGGTATTTTATCCCCAGAAAATAACCATCTTTGACATATCCTAAGGCAATTGACTTCTGTATTTTGACAGGTTACATAAAAATTGATTTATTTTGCAAAGAAGTGATCACAATGTACCTATTATTTTATTATCTGGGTTGTTCTCCATTATTCAATGCTAAATCTTGTGTTTCACTGAAAACCTTCTTTTTAATATCTTATACATCATGAAATATCCTAGATATTGACTATTTCATTTAGTTCATATTTAGCATGTACTTGTTATTTCTCTGTTATTACATTATATGCACCTCAAGGTCTGATTTTACTGGAATTATTCAATAAAAATAATAATAAAGAAGTATTGGTTAAGAGTTTGGGATCTAATTTGTCAGTGAAGAGATTTTAAAATACATTGTTTTTGTAAAGCTGGTTTTGTTTCTACTCCAATGTTTAGATGAAAATAATACCAACTGATCTTGAAGAGATTCTAGAAATAATATTTTTTAAAAAAAATCACTTAACCAAAGTCTTAAATAAATACAATTTCAGCAATAATCATGCAAAATCCATAAAAAGACATTTTGTGCTGCATATTTAACCGACCCATATCTTTTCTATAATGGGTCAATTAATTAGTTGCCCACTTCAAAATATTTTACTTAAAATGATTTAGTATAAAGATAATCACAAACATGGGAGAGAATTGTAGCAATTTAAGCAAATCTAGAAACAATTTAAACAGATACTGAAAGAAAAGGGTTAAATGATAAAAATTAAAAATACACTCCAAAGGATTCCAAGTTTACACCACAACTCATTTATTTCATGTATATTTTCTATTGTCTATTAATGTGAGACAATTTTATACAAAGCTATTTTAATATTCAAAAATAAAAATGTTGGCCGGGCTTGGTGGCTCAGTCTGTAATCCCAGCACTTTGGGATGCCGAGGCGAATGGATTGCCTGAGCCCGCGGGTTTGACTAGCACAGACAACTCAGTGAGACCTCATTTCTGCAATAAATAAAAAAAAACAGCCAGTCATGGTAGCATAGACTTATAGTTCCGGCTACTTGGAAGACTTAGATGGAGGAATCGCTGGAGCCTAGCAGGTCTACACTGGAGTGGGGGTGAGTGTGCCACTGCACTCCAAACTGGGTAACAGAGTGAGACTCCAACTCAAAAGAAAAAAAAAAAAACAGGAGAAAATAAAAAATATTATACATATATAACTGACTTGATTTTACAATGGATGGACCTATATTTGCACTACCTTCTGTCATCTTTTACAGAGCTTGTAATATTTGTAGTTGATACATTCACACCTGATAAGTGAAAGGTCAATTTCAACCTTCATAGAAATATCCACATTTTGACCCTCAAAATCTTCCTTTCATATATGCTACACATTCCTTCTTAACATCTTTCTGATCTTGTTAACTTTGAAATGTAGCAATTGTAAGTGTAACTTTTTCCCAAATATCAATTCTCTCTTGATATTTCTTTCAATATTGATGGCATCATTCTGTTCTCACATCTACTTTTACACCCCTTGTTCACTTTCAATTAATATTCACATCATAGCCCTATTGCCGAGCCTTTTCTCAAATCAGTTCTCACAAACTGATATCCACATCCCTCAGTCTTGCTTGTGCTCAGCTATTCTTTTTTTCTCAAATGTGTCCAACAGTACTTGTGGTTCCCTTTCTTTACTATTCTCATTTAATTGTTTATATTGTTCATTGGTCAGGTTTCTTAGCTTTTGGAGAGAGAAATCCATTCTAGCTAGTTAAAGAAGAAAGGGATTTATTTATTAAGTTGTATAGATAGCTCACACAATCTTTAATGGAGTTAAAACAACAGACTGTAGGGTGAGTTTCCATGAAGTATTCCTATAACTACACCACAAAACTGGGCCACTGAATGAGCTACTTTTGCCAAAATCACCACAGTAACTTGCTCCAGAATCATATTGCTTACGATCTAATCCCAAAAACAAATTGCTCTGCCTCTTTCCATAACCAGCTCAATTTTGCACAGCCTCCTGTTAGTGCGCTGATTAAAGAAACTTAAATTCCATCTGGAACTCTTGCTTCAATAGAGTCTGGGAAATGCAGTTTTTAGGTTTCAGCCAAGGCAGGCCAAGGAGTAGTGCTAGTTACAGTGAGTGTTGAACAAATGAATTCATAATATCCACCACATATTGCAAGCAAAATTATATTTTTAAAAGACTGATCTCATGAAACTACTATGTTCTTGTCAAAATGTCTTAATTAATCATGGTCTAAAGGCTGACACTCAAACTTTATTATTAATCTTTCTTTAGATAAGCGTGTTTGGTTAAAAAATAAATTAGCATTTGTTTTTTCTTGGTATTATTATAAATGTTTATTCTGGGAAATAAGATATGGCCCCCTGGTGTTAAAGCATTTATAAGGTTCTAGAGAATGGTACTATGTAAAATAAGTAATAGTCACAGTGATTTGGGATGATGTGATGTATAAAATGTCCCATGACATCAGAAAAGAAGAAGTACTGTGTGTTTAAGAAAGGCAGATTGGGCCGGGCTTGGTGGATTAGCCTGCAATCCCAGCACTTTGGGAGAGTGAGGATGAACTGCCTGAGCCCACGGGTTCGAGACCAGCCTGGGCAACTTGACGAGACCTCGTCTCTATAATAAATAAAAAATTATCTAGGCGTGGTAATGTGCACCTGTAGTTCTGGCTACTTGGAAAGCTAAGGCAGAAGGATCACTAGAGCCCAGCAGGTTGATGCTGTAGTAGCCATGAGTGTGCCACTGTGCTCCCCCACCTGGGCGATGGTGTGAGACTCCAACAGAAAGAAAGAAAGAAAGAAAGAGAGGAAGGAAGGAAGGAAAAAAGGCAGATTTAAGGAAAATGTTCAAAGAGGAAAACGGTATTTCAGCACGTTTTTAAAACTTAAAGTGTATTGGCTTGTATGCCAAGTAACCATGGTGAGGAGAAACAAAGAGAAGAATTTACAGACCTGTGTAAAGATATGAGGCTATGAGATATACATGCGAATAAGAAAGGGGATGGTAAGTTCTTAGGGATGATTGAAAATTTGATTTTATATGTTGACATGTTGAGGTGATAACCAGGTAAAGAAAATTCTCATTTGTTTAACTTAAGAGCTTAAATTGCATGCTGTAAGTAGTTGAGAAACAATGAAGGAGGTTGCAAAAGGAGATGAACATAAGTTTTTTCCTGACGGTATTGTGGGGTACAGACTGAAAGTGGTCAAGCTAAAGCTGTTTAGAACACTTAGAAGCAATCATTCTAGGGTCAGATCCAAATTCAAGCAGTAGATTTGAGTATTTAAAGGAGCCAATACTTTGCAATTGAAAGAGGAGACCGCTGCATCACTACTTGACTTGCACCATCTTTAATACTGTGACTCATCCACCAATAAGGTCACCTTTGTTATTTCAGTGATTCTAAACAAATCACCTGATTTGGGCCACATCCTTTGCATCATATTTTGTATATTCTGTTCCCTCTACCTGGAATAGCCTGTTACTCTTCACTGCTCCATTTTCTATGTAACAAGATCCAGCTCAAGGACTGTGCTTTGAAAGTTTTCCTTCAGGCTTTGAGACACTGATGGACATTCTCTTTTTTCTGTGTAAAGAATTCTGTCTTTTTTTTTTCTACATACACATTTTATTACACCGTAAGTATTTGTTGTCTAAGTTCTCATTTGGTTATGATTCTAAAGGGCAAAGAGTATGTTTTAACTTCAGGAAGGCTGGAGATATTTGAGGTATGTAGAAAATTCCTGTAAATTAACATAAAATGTACAATTGTTGTCAGAATATATAAGGAAGTCTAAGGAAAAAAACGACCAATATAATATGCCAGAAGACTTTCAAACTCTTCATTTTCTTTTTACTTTTAATTGGCCATTTTCAATTTAGGGAATATTGACATAAAACATATAAACCAAATTCATATGCTTTCAAACCAGTGGGTGTAAAAAGGACCACAGTTTAATTATTTGACTAATTAGCAAAGACAAATTAATATTTTACTTTGGTCTTTGGCAAACCTGACTAGTTTGTGTTGCCCAAATATAATTTTCATTTTCTTTCTACAGAATCATATCTGGTAAAGGCCCAGGTCACTTTTTAACTGCTATAATTTTCTCTTAATCAGCTTTCTTGTCCTAAACCTAATTTTCCTTTAATCAGTTCGGGCATTCCCCATTGTTAGTAACCAATTCCAAATCACACAGTTCAAATCCATTTCTAAGCTAGCCACTCAACAAATTCCTTTTATATCACAACTTTCTTCACATATTTCATCCATTATTATCCATTCATCACTTGATACCTTTTCTTAAGTAATAACCACTGCTTGAAAATATGTTCTATTAGAGATTCATCAACTACCATATCAAACATAAATCTTATTTTGACTAATTTACCCCCCAAAAGGTATTGAAACACACATGAAGTATGTTAAAAACATTGTGGCATTTTTTTCTTCTACACTTTTTCATACATTAAGGGCACTCATGCACCATTCCTTAAACAATTTAATATTTTGGGTTCATATTAGCAAACCGACTTAGAAAGTCAGATTGACGAGAAGTCGATCGGACGTCTTAGGAAAGTACCGTAGGAATGCACTGCCTTTCTGTCATAAGATAAAATATTGAAGAAACTTGTATGAAAATATTTAAAGGGAATATGTGGCCAGACAGATCAGAGATGTGATCAGATCATACATTTGCCAATCTCATGTGATCAAATCATACATTTGCTATGTGGTCGTTGATGAATTACTTACAGTCTCTAAATTTTAGGGTTTTTTTTTTTTAATGTGAAGCAATAAATAATAAATTTCTCATGGTATTTCTGTGAAGCTTGGAAACAATGTATTGAGAATATAAAATTTATGTAGTCAGCAAATACTTATTGATCATAAAACCTACCTGGGAATCATATATTGTTTGTGTCTACAAGTATATAAACATACCAATTCTCATTTTCTACAATGTAGCTGAAAGGACAGAGCTCAAAATGGAGTTTCCCTGGCCTCCTATATCAGACAATAATCCTTTTCTGGAGCGCTGAGCAAGTCACAGACATTAAGGTTAACATCTTTGTCCTAAGAATCTGTCTTTTAGCTACCCACCTCACCCTTCTCAGCTGTGTGACTGGCACACTCATGCATCTGGTTGCAAGGAGTTGAGAGACAGACCCCATTACGATGACAACAGTTTCTGAACTTACTTACTTACCCCTTTGTGATGACTTAAAACAAGCCACTACCCAGTAATCTTAATGAACTGCCCCATCAAAAGAAAGGTTTAAAAAGCTTTCAACCTCAAGCAGCCATGGCCAAGCTTTTTTTTTCATTAATCAGTATTTTTTATTATGGTTTTGTGGGGTACAGTTAAGGGTTAGGTGTACAATGACGTTTCATTCAGGTACCCTGTA
>NW_007129853.1:0-846 GCF_000164805.1 Carlito syrichta | reverse complement strand
GGTCAGCCAATTTCCCAGCACCATTACTGAATAGTCTCCCTCCTCCCCCATTGTAGTGTGGGGTTTGTGAAGATGAGTTGGTTGAGAAATTGAGGTTTTGCTTCTGGAATCTCAATTCTGTTCCCATTGATCTATATGCCTGTTCCTGTACCCAATACCAAGCTGTTTTGATGATTGTAGCTTTATAGTAAAGTTTGAAATCTGGTATTGTGATACCACCTGCTTTGTTTTTTTTTTGCTGAGGATTGTTCTTGCTATTCTTGGACGTTTGTGTTTCCATATGAATTCCTGTGTTGTTTTTTCTAGGTCTGAGAAGAATGTTGTTGGTAATTTAATGGGTATTGCATTGAATTTGTAGATTGCCTTAGGTAAGATGGACATCTTCACAATGTTGATTCTTCCGATCCATGAGCATGGGATATTTTTCCACTTGTTCATGTCAGCTTTGATTTCTTTGAGCAGTGTTTTGTAATTTTCATTGTAAAGGTCTTTCACGTCTCTGGTTAGGAAGATGCCAAGGTATTTCATTTTTTTTTGTGGCTATTGTGAATGGAACTGTGTTTTTTATTTGGGTTTCTGTTTGTTTATTATTGGTGTAGAGAAATGCGATTGTCTTTTGTACATTTATTTTGTATCCTGAGATTTTGCCAAAGGCTTTTATCAATGTAAGGAGGCCTTTGACAGATTCTCTTGGGTTTTCAAGGTACACCATCATATCATCTGCATAGAGAGATAACTTGACTTCCTCTTTTCCTATTTGAATACCTCTGATTGCCTCCTCTTCTCTGATTGCTTTAGCCAGGACTTCCAATACTATGTTGAACAGGAGGGGAGAGAGTGGGCATC
>NW_007129852.1:0-793 GCF_000164805.1 Carlito syrichta | reverse complement strand
ACCTACCTTATTAGTGTCTTGTGATACTACTTACCTTATTAGTGTCTTGTGATACTATTTTCCTTATTAGTGTCTTGTGAAACTACCTGCCTTATTAGTGTCTTGTGATACCACTTGCCTTATTAGTGTCTTGTGATACCACTTGCCTTACTAGTGTCTTGTGATACTATTTGCCTTATTAGTGTCTTGTTATACTACTTGCCTTATTAGTGTCTTGCGATCTACTTTCCTTATTAGTGTCTTCTGATACTACTTGCCTTATTAGTGTCTTGTGATACTACTTGCCTTATTAGTGTCATGTCATACTAGTTGCCTTTTTAGTGTCTTATGATACTACTTGCCTTATTAGTGTCTTGTGATACTACTTGCCTTATTAGTGTCTTGTGATACTACTTGCCTTATTAGTGTCTTGTGATACTTCTTGCCTTTTTAGTGTCTTGTGATACTACTTGCCTTATTAGTGTCATGTCATACTAGTTGCCTTTTTAGTGTCTTATGATACTACTTGCCTTATTAGTGTCTTATGATACTACTTGCCTTATTCGTGTCTTATGATACTACTTGCCTTATTAGTACCCTATGATAATAATTACCTTATTAGTATCTTATGATACTAATTATCTTAATAGATAGATTTAAAGTAGCAAAACTTTGGCGTTATTTGCAGTTTACCTTTGAACGACATGGGAGTTTATGCACTGTATTGGTCAGGGTTCTCCAGAGGGAAAAGCTAGTGCAATGTATGTGTATATAAAAGGGAATTAATTAGGAAGAATTTGCTCACATGTTTACA
>NW_007129851.1:0-771 GCF_000164805.1 Carlito syrichta | reverse complement strand
AAGATGATGGCAAGATCCAGGTCAATAAGAGCCACGTGTGTGTTTTGGGTATTTTTTTCAGTAGGGGTCTCACTCTGTTTTCCAGGCTGCAGTGCAGTGTCATGATTATAACAATTATGGCTCTTGGCAGCCTTGACTTCCTAGGCTCAGGAGATCCTTCTATCTCAGTGTTCCAAGTAGCTGGAAATACAGGCATGCACCACCATGTTTGGCTAATTTTTAAAAATTTTTTTTTTGTAGAGATGAGATTTTGCTGTGTTTCCCAGGCTGGTCTTGTGTTCTGGACTCAAGCAATCCTTATACCGCAACCTTCCAAAGTGCTGAGACTATAGGAATGATCCACTACACCCCACATGTGTTTTTCATTCTATTCAACATTATTAAGAAAGCACCAAAAGTTAATGAATATATATGATGGAATACTACATAGCCATAAAGAAGGAAAAAACCAGGGACTTCCCAAAAAATTGAATGGAATTCGAGATAATCATTCTTAGAACTCCACCAAGAAACAAAGAACCAAATATCACATGTTCTCACTCATAAGTGGGACCTGAAAATTACTCACAATAACACAAGGGAGGGATCAGTAGTCATGGATACTGCTGGAGGAGTAGGAAACGGGTTTTACATAACACCATAAAGCATACTTGATCTTTTTTCTTCTTCTTTTTCTTTTTCTTCTTTTCTTCTCTTTTCTTCTTTTTCTCTTTTTTATTTTTTTAATTTAATTTAATTAATTTATTTTTAATCAATAATTATTATGATATC
>NW_007129850.1:0-780 GCF_000164805.1 Carlito syrichta | reverse complement strand
ATCAACATTATGAAGATGTCCATCTTACGTAAGTCAATCTACAGATTCAATGCAATACCCATCAAATTACCAGCAACATTTTTCTCAGACCTAGATAAAACAACACAGGAATTTATATGGAAACACAAACGACTAAGAATAGCCAGAACAATCCTCAGCAAAAAAAAAAAAAAAAAAAAAACCCAAAACAACAAAGCAGGTGGTATCATATCACCAGAATTCAAACTTTACTATAAAGCTACAATAATCAAAACAGCTTGGTATTGGTACAGGAACAGGTGTATAGACCAATGGAATAGAATTGAGATTCTAGAAGCAAAACCTCAATCTCTCAACCAACTCATCTTTGACAAACCCTCCAAAACTGGGGTAAGGAGAACCTATTCAGTAAATGGTGCTGGGAAAACTGGCTGACCACATGCAGAAGAATGAAACAGGATCCCTATCTATCCCCATACACAAAAATTAACTCTAAATGGATCAGAGACCTAAATGTAAAACCTCAAACCTTAAGAACCTTAGAAAATGAAGGACATATCCTCATGGAAATCGGAACTGCCATCCAATTCCTGAACAAAATCCGAAACCCACAGGCCATAAGAGATAAGATAGACAAGTGGGACCTCATTAAAATGACAAGCTTCTGCAAAGCCAAATAAACCATTAAGAGAGCAGGAGACAGCCTACAGACTGGAAAAAAGTACCTGGTCTCAAATTAGAGGAAATGAGGTCCAGTTGGAGGCCCAAGCTTCACCTGCACATAGGTTACTTATGTAACTA
>NW_007129849.1:0-815 GCF_000164805.1 Carlito syrichta | reverse complement strand
TACCCAAAGACCCATATCAACTGATCAATAAATGAGACTCAGGAGGAGATTGCATGTGAGTGAAGTACTCAGCTTCTGGGCTAAGGTAAGCATGAACCTCAGGGCAGAAGGTGGTGAGAGGCAGATGCAAAGGAGATTGAGGGTGGGTTCTATGTGGACTGTGCGGAATGTTCCCCTTGATTATTGACTGGACTTCTGATCATGGTACAGGTGAGAACTTCTCATGATTCCACAGGTGAGAGCTGCCAGACAGGTATCAGTTCAGGGTGCTGAGAGCGATGACAGTCTGAGCCATCTGTTCTTGACCCATCTAGGATACACCACTACCATATGATAGATACTATCCCCCATTTTCCATCTCATTATTTGTTGTCTCTGATAACATCAAGCTTATGATGAGAAGTTCTGTTTACCTCGTCACTTTATATCTCAAGTTCAAACACTCCATTTCTCCCAGAGCTAGAGTTATGTCAGGAGCTGTTTTTCTGTTGCCATAGATGGTTGGCCATGTGCAAGAAGGCTTAGAGTCTTCTGTTCTACTTTTTAAAAATTGCATCCTGGCAGAGGCTGCACTTCATATCTTTTTTAAAAAATTAAATATGTAGGGTACAAGTCAGGATTGAGTACATAAGTGAACATGTCTTTCATTCTTCTAACTACTGAGAGCCTAAACATTTCACAGATTTAGTAGGTATCTGAAAGGTCACAGATTTTAATGGCCCCACAAGGCTATAGGATTCTCACCCTTTGTTTCAAATTACCGATAACTAGAGTTGATCCTTCAATAATGTGATTATTATCAGTGGGTGCTTCTG
>NW_007129848.1:0-790 GCF_000164805.1 Carlito syrichta | reverse complement strand
TTCCCATGATTCCACAGGTGAGAGCTGCCAGACAGGTATCAGTTCAGGGTGCTGAGAGCGATGACAGTCTGAGCCATCTGTTCTTGACCCATCTAGGATACACCACTACCATATGATAGATACTATCCCCTATTTTCCATCTCATTATTTGTTGTCTCTGATAACATCAAGCTTATGATGAGAAGTTCTGTTTACCTCGTCACTTTATATCTCAAGTTCAAACACTCCATTTCTCCCAGAGCTAGAGTTATGTCAGGAGCTGTTTTTCTGTTGCCATAGATGGTTGGCCATGTGCAAGAAGGCTTAGAGTCTTCTGTTCTACTTTTTAAAAATTGCATCCTGGCAGAGGCTCCACTTCATATCTTTTTTAAAAAATTAAATATGTAGGGTACAAGTCAGGATTGAGTACATAAGTGAACATGTCTTTCATTCTTCTAACTACTGAGAGCCTAAACATTTCACAGATTTAGTAGGTATCTGAAAGGTCACAGATTTTAATGGCCCCACAAGGCTATAGGATTCTCACCCTTTGTTTCAAATTACCGATAACTAGAGTTGATCCTTCAATAATGTGATTATTATCAGTGGGTGCTTCTGTTCTCAACTATGCCATTGTCATCAATCGATAATGCTAGCCTACATTCAATTCCACTCTTGAGATCATGGACAAATGTGATGTTCTGTAGAATTTACACTACATGCCAGATTTTTTAAATGTGCACTGATACAGAGAGAGAAAATTTATGAAAGAATACTGCTACTGATCTCATGTAAATGAAAACAGATGCTA
>NW_007129847.1:0-742 GCF_000164805.1 Carlito syrichta | reverse complement strand
TCAGGATTGAGTACATAAGTGAACATGTCTTTCCTTCAACTAACTACTGACAGCCTAAACATTTCACAGATTTAGTCGGTATCTGAAAGGTCACAGATTTTAATGGCCCCACAAGGCTATAGGATTCTCACCCTTTGTTTCAAATTACCGATAACTAGAGTTGATCCTTCAATAATGTGATTATTATCATTGGGTGCTTCTCTTCTCAACTATGCCATTGTCATCAATCGATAATGCGAGCATACATTCAATTCCACTCTTGAGATCATGGACAAATGTGATGTTCTGTAGAATTTACACTACTTGCCAGATTTTTTAAATGTGCACTGATACAGAGAGAGAAAATTTATGAAAGAATACTGCTACTGATCTCATGTAAATGAAAACAGATGCTAATCTATTATATTTTAATCAGGGTTCTTCATAAAATTAGAATCAATAAAATATCTATCAATATCTATCTAGCTGTCATCTATTTGTCTATCATCTATTTATTTATCATCATCTATCATCTATCTAGTTATAAATATAGATAAATAGATTATAGCTAGATGATAGCGAGCAAGATAGATAGATAGATAGATAGATAGATAGATAGATAGATAGATAGATAGATAGATAAGAGATGACTAATTAGGAAAACTGGCTCACACAACTATGAAGGTTGAGAAGTCCCATGAGAGACTGTCTCAAAGCTGGTGATCCTGGGATACTAGTGACCTGACTCAGTATAAGTCCAAAG
>NW_007129846.1:0-751 GCF_000164805.1 Carlito syrichta | reverse complement strand
AGTTTCTGTTTTTCTTTCTTTTAAAAAAAAATATTATAAAGATGTGAGGTACATTACAGGGTTAGGTATATACACATTGATCATGTAGGTATCCTTGTTGATGAAATATGCCCCTCCCTCCTCTAGCAGTTTCCCTCAACTACCAATCCCACCCACTCCTCCCCTGATAGTTTCCCACTACTGCCAATCACTTTCTTATAGCATTATAAGAAAGGTCTGTTTATGAGTAAGAATATATGGAACTCTGTTCTTTGTTTCTGTGATAAATCACTGAGTATAATCGACTCCAAATATCCAAGTTGCTGCACAGTCCATATATTTGTTCTGGAAGAGCGTACCCTAGCTCCAGCAGTTATGTCTACATATTTTTCTCTGTTTTTGCTCTCTTCATGCCCCCAGCAAATTGAATGGTGCCTACACATATGCATAGTGAATTTTCGTCCAATTCCACTCCAATTCACATGCTAGTTTCCTCCAGAAACTTCGTCAGAGACACACCCCAAAATAATTCTCCACTCGATATTTAGATATTTCTTCATCTACACAAAATGACACCTAAAGTTAATCATCGCGTCCATCTTCATGACAATTTGAAAATAATGCGTTTGCCAGATGCACCTTACCTACCATACACCTTATAATGTTTACCAACTGCTCTAACAAAGATAAAACATCTGGCACAGTATTCACTGTTTTGAGCTACAATTTATAATGTTTGCAGTAGGTACTATATCTGCCATTATCCATCTGA
>NW_007129845.1:0-794 GCF_000164805.1 Carlito syrichta | reverse complement strand
ACTGCCATCACTTTCTTATAGCATTATAAGAAAGGTCTGTTTATGAGTAAGAATATATGGAACTCTGTTCTTTGTTTCTGTGATAAATCACTGAGTATAATCGACTCCAAATATCCAAGTTGCTGCACAGTCCATATATTTGTTCTGGAAGAGCGTACCCTAGCTCCAGCAGTTATGTCTACATATTTTTCTCTGTTTTTGCTCTCTTCATGCCCCCAGCAAATTGAATGGTGCCTACACATATGCATAGTGAATTTTCGTCCATCAATTCCACTCCAATTCACATGCTAGTTTCCTCCAGAAACTTCGTCAGAGACACACCCCAAAATAATTCTCCACTCGATATTTAGATATTTCTTCATCTACACAAAATGACACCTAAAGTTAATCATCACGTCCATCTTCATGACAATTTGAAAATAATGCGTTTGCCAGATGCACCTTACCTACCATACACCTTAGAATGTTTACCAACTGCTCTAACAAAGATAAAACATCTGGCACAGTATTCACTGTTTGAGCTACAATTTATAATGTTTGCAGTAGGTACTATATCTGCCATTATCCATCTGAATTTTGGAGATGGAAGACTGGTGAATTAAATGGGGATGTGATGGGACCATCCCCTCTATTTGCTAGTCTTTGAGGGGGTCAATAATCTCTGCCATTTAACTTAGGATTGATATTTTCTTTAACTGAATTTTTTTAGATATCAGGGATGAGGGTAGATAGGGTTTAGATGTTTCTATTTTGTTTGCCTATTATAATAGGAAAATCCTACAGATCAAAGAGCC
>NW_007129844.1:0-890 GCF_000164805.1 Carlito syrichta | reverse complement strand
TGAGTGGGCATTCCGTAGGTATCTATTAAACCCGATTTTTTTGCCTTAATGCTCTATCTAGGGTTGTTAGTGGAGTATTTAAGTCCCCAGTTATGATTCTGTTAGAGTCAATATCTTCTTTTAGTTTAATTAGCCATTGCTTTCTAAATTTTGGTGTTCTTGTGTTAGATACATATGTGATTAGAATGTATATTTCTTGCTAGTGGATTGAATCTTTTATCATTATGTAGTGTCCTTCTATATCATTTTCAATTTTTGATAGTTTGAAGACTGTTTGTATAATATTGGAATCACAGCTCCTGCCTTTTTCTGTTTTGTGTTCACCTGAAATTTCATTTTTTATCCTCTAACTACTTTGAGTCTGTAGCTGTCCTTTGTAGTAAGATGAGTTTCCTGGGGACAGCATACTGTTGAGTCATGCTTTTTAAAAAAATCCAGTTTGCCGTTCTATGTCTTTTTGGTGGTGCATTTAGTTCATTCACATTCAGACTGATTTTTGAAATATGAGAGTTTATCCCTGTCATATGGTAATTATAAGGCTCTTTTGTTTTATTTTAATTTTTGTGTTAATAAACATGTGTGTGTTTTAAATTTTGTGGGTGTACTATATGCTCTGTTGGCTCTGTGTTTGCCTGTACTCTTGCGAAATGCATGGCCATTCTATTTTTTCTTCTGTGCTCAACACCTTCTGCAGCAACTCCTGTAGAGCTAGTCTGGAAGCAACATATTCTCTTAGGGATTTGATATCTGGGAAAGATTTTGATTCTCCATCACTAATGAAACTTAGCTTGTCTGGGTAGGAATTCTTGGCTGAAATTGTTTATCTTTGAGAATATGAAAAATTAGAGTCCAGTCCCTTTTGGTTTGTATTTTTTCTGCAGATAAATGAG
>NW_007129843.1:0-459 GCF_000164805.1 Carlito syrichta | reverse complement strand
TGTTGATCCTATTGTCTTTTTGGGTCAGTTAATTCATAGAATGCCATCAGGAATTTTGTGTTAAATGTCTCAATTCATTATAATTCCTTTGAACTTTGACTCACTGGCATAATTTTTAAAAACCATTCGAATAGTTTTTTAAAAATGTTTTTATAATGTGTATAATGAGTACAATGCCTTGTTTATAATACTTGTCAAGCACTTTTATCTAACTCCTTTAATATAAAATGAAAAAATAGACATATATTGCATATATATATAGGCTATAAATTCTGTCCACAAACAGTCTTAACTTTTTAAGATTTGTGTGTTGGGGGGGAATTATTACAATGGCAAAGTATCAATTATTCTATTAGGGTGAGTTATGTTGCTCTGCATGTAAGAGAAAATGGGTTTGGATTACAATGTAGTATCTTGGCTTTTATAGTATCTGAATAATTCCATTATGTATTTTTCTTC
>NW_007129842.1:0-901 GCF_000164805.1 Carlito syrichta | reverse complement strand
CTTTGCAGAAGCTTGTCAGTTTAATAAGGTCCCACTTGTCTATCTTCTCTCTTATGACCTGTGGGTTTTGGGTTTTGTTCAGGAATTAGATGCCAGTTCAGATTTCCATGAGAGTATTTCCTTCATTTTCTAAGGTTTTTATAGTTTGAGGTTTTACATTTAGGTCTCTGATCCATTTGGAGTTAACCTTTGTGCATGGGGATAGATAGGGGTCCTGTTTCAAGCTTCTGCATGTGCTCAGCTAGTTTTCCCAGAATCATTTACTGAATAGGTTCTCCTCTCCCCAGTGGTAGGTGGTGGGGGCTTTGTCGAAGATGAGTTGGTTGAGAAATTGAGGTTTTGCTTCTGGAATCTCAATTATATTCCATTGATCCATATGCCTGTTGCTGTACTAATAACAAGCTGTTTTGATGATTGTAGCTTTATAGTAAAGTTTGAAGTCTGGTAATGTGATACCACCTGCTTTTTTTTTTTTTTTTTGCTGAAAATTGTTCTGGCTATTCTTGGTCATTTGTGTTTCCATATGAATTCCTGTGTTGTTTTTTCCAGGTCTGAAAAGAATGTTGCTGGTAATCTGATGGGTATTGCATTGAATTTGTAGATTACCTTAGGTAAGATGGACATCTTCACAATGTTGATTCTTCCAATCCATGAGCATGGGATACTTTTCCTCTTGTTTGTGTCATCTTTGATTTCTTTGAGCAGTGTTTTGTAGTTTTCATTGTAAAGGTCTTTCATGTCTCTGGTTAGGAAGATGCCAGGGTATTTCATTTTTTTGTGGCTATTGTGAATGGAATTGTGTTTTTTATTTGGGTTTCTGTTTGCTTATTATTGGTGTAGAGAAATGCGATTGTCTTTTGTACATTTATTTTGTATCCTGAGACTTTGCCAAAGGGCTTTT
>NW_007129841.1:0-5059 GCF_000164805.1 Carlito syrichta | reverse complement strand
TCCCTACAAAACATAGGAATCATTTATGAAACTTATTATCAGTAATTTCACCTGCTGAAATGTATCGCCTAATTGTGATTTTTTTCTTCTTTTTGTGGGCGTGGGTTACAGTCTTAAAATTTTTGTCTCAATTAAACTCTCACCTTAGGCATTCTGGAGGTGTCATGAAACCATCTATGGTTTGTCTATGACAGTCGTGTGTTCACACTTCTTTATATCTGTGGTGGATTCTATATGAAGATGTACTTCAAACAAAATTCCGTAACTACATATTGTTAAATTGCGGGGTTTCAAGCCTTAACATGAACCCTTGTTGCAGGACTTTGTCCTGAACTCTGCAGACGTTTCCTTTTGCGCTTGAACTGCAAGCCCCCTTTATACTATGAGGGGATGTTTCTGGTTATTATGTAATTAGTTATCTCAAATATTTTATGGACAAATAAGCACACCAACTCTGAATCTGTCTTGTATATTTTTATAGCAACTCTGTGAATATTCTCTTTGGTATTGAAGAGAAGATGTGTATGGAAGCTTTCCTTCTGAATTTTTTATAGGTTCTCTGCCTTTGCCATTCTAGCTGCTGTGTCCCACAAAATTTGAGCCATACCTCAGCTGTACAAATCCTCCTTTAATGTTCAGTTGCCCTGAAGTATACAGTTGTGGAATATGTCTAAATGTCTCCTGTGAAGAAATTGAAGGCATTGGTTTTAACAAAAGCAATATAATGGCTACAGCAGAAAAGCACTTTAAAGGTAAACAGACGTCTTTCCTTGTTGACGAATCCCTGCTCTGTGGGGAAAAAAAAAATCAGGCACCTGATTGAGCCTCTCTTTCTTGCTTTTGTGTTTAGGGAAGTCAAAAGGAAGGAACTAGGTTTTTATAGTCCCTGAGAGTTCAGTCCAGAGCCCTGCAGTGTGGGAACAGCATCCAGTGTATCACCCTGAATTTCTGTTGTCCAACTGTGAGTGCATTTGCAAGAAGGTAAGCATGTTTCTAGAATAGAGAAAAAGGGAGATCACATGCTTGGAGAAGCCTTTAGGGTTTCTTTAGCGAAATTTCACAATTTTCTTCCCAAACCTTGGCCAACAGTCCACATGCAAACTTCTTTTTTTAGATGACTAGTCTTTCATAGCATCAACATTCCAAGCCAGAAGAGCCTTATAGAGGGTTAACTTAGGAAGCCCCTTACCTGCCCCACCAGGATTTCAGGTGCCCATGACTGCAGTTGTCCCTGTTGGCATTACCATTGTCCACAAGTCACTAATTCAAGTGCAGATGCACACTGTCTATGGAAGCCGACACTCCACACCCTCTGTATTTTAACAGAGGTAGCAGCCTTTGAACTCAACTCACGCTAAATACTTGGTATTAGCAAGGGGTCAGTGGTGGACACTAGGGCCTTCCCATTCCCTGGAGACCTGTCTGTGTCCTTCCCCCTGAGTCCGTACGTCCCTTTGCTAGGCCCACCCAGTTTCTCCTGAAAATATTAACAAGAGTCCGTCACAGTGTGGGTTGTTGGGTTCTAACTTATCCCTGGACATCAGGTTGAGTGGGTTTCCATGGTTTTTTGCATCTTCTGCAGGACAGACTTCTCAGGTAGCAAGCATATCTTGACCCTAACGTCACATCTGTACCCAGAGTAGCCTTGACTTAACAACAAGGAAAATGCTTTTGATTTCACCAGATATGGAAAGTAACACTTTCATTTGGCAAGTCTCCCTTCAGCCCTGCTCAGGATTTCAGCTGCCTTGGCAGAGTGTAGGAAGTGAAGTGCTTGTTAGAAAACTTTATTAATCAAAGCAGAGTGCCACTTGGCAGTTAGATTCCAGTGAGGATGAGGAACTAGATTTAATTCAGAGCTAAAGGGCAGAAGCCATGCTTGCCCACCTTCTTTAAAGCCCATTAGTTCAGACAGTCTCACGGCTTCCGGATGGTTTCATCCAGAAGTCTTCATGCTATATTTAGTATGAACTAGTATGGAAGAGGTTTCTTTTCTTTTTTTTTATCAATATTTTTTATTATGATGTTGTGGGGTACAGTTAAGGGTTACATATACAATACGTTTCATTCAGGCACCCTGTTGATAAGAGGTGTTTCCCCGTCCCCAGACAAATATTTGCTACCATTAATCCCATCTCCCTCCCCCCATAGTTTCCCACTACTCTCAGTCATTTTCTTATAGTATTACATTGGATATTCAAGGTCCATTATATGAGTGAGAACATGTGATACTCGGATCTTTGTTTCTGTGAGAGGTCACTCAGTATTATAGACTCTAGTTCCATCCAGGTTGCTGCGAAATTCATGATTTTGTTCTTTTTTATGGCTGTGTAGTATTTCATTGTGTATATGTACCACAATTTTTTTAATCCAGTCCTCTTTTGATGGGCAGCATGGTTGCTTTCAGGTTCTTGCTTTGTGAACAATGCTGCAATAAATATACGTGTACAAGTATCTTTTTTATAGAGTGATTTGACTTCTTCAAGATATATTCCCAGTAGGGGGATTGCAGGGTCATATGGGAGGTTGATACTTAGAGCTTTTAGGAATTGTCACACTGCTGTCCACAGAGGTTGCACTAGTTTACACTCCCACCAACAGTGTAGAGGTGTTCCCTTTTTGCCACACCCTCTCCAGCAACTGTTATTTTTTGAGTTGTTGATAATTGCCAATCTGACTGGAGTTAGGTGGTATCTCAGTGTGGTTTTGATTTGCACCTCCCTGATGATTAGTGAGGTTGAACATTTCTTCATGTGTTTGTTGGCTGCTCGGATGTCTTCTTTTGTGAAGTGTCTGTTCATATCTTTTGCCCATTTTATAATGGGGTTGTTTGTTTTTTTCTTTTCAGCGCATTTGAATTCCTTGTAGATCCAGGATGTTAAGCCTTTGTCAGACCTGGTGTTGGTAATACTTTTTCCCAGTCTGTAGGCTGTCTCCCTGCTCTCTTGATGGTTTCTTTGGCTTTGCAGAAGCTTGTCAGTTTAATAAGGTCCCACTTGTCTATCTTCTCTCTTATGACCTGTGGGTTTCGGGTTTTGTTTAGGAATTGGATGCCAGTTCCGATTTCTATGAGGATATGTCCTTCATTTTCTAAGGTTATTATGGTTTGAGGTTTTACGTTTAGATCTCTGATCCATTTGAAGTTAACCTTTGTGCATGGGGATAGATACAGGTCCTGTTTCAATCTTCTGCATGTGGTCAGCCAGTTTTCCTAGCATCATTACTGAATAAGTTCTCCTCTCCCCCAGTGTAGGTGGTGGGGGCTTTGTCGAAGATGAGTTGGTTGAGAAATTGAGGTTTTGCTTCTGGAATCTCAATTATATTCCATTGATCCATATGCCTGTTGCTGTACTAATAACAAGCTGTTTTGATGATTGTAGCTTTATAGTAAAGTTTGAAGTCTGGTAATGTGATACCACCTGCTTTTTTTTTTTTTTTTTGCTGAGAATTGTTCTGGCTATTCTTGGTCGTTTGTGTTTCCATATGAATTCCTGTGTTGTTTTTTCCAGGTCTGAGAAGAATGTTGCTGGTAATCTGATGGGTATTGCATTGAATTTGTAGATTACCTTAGGTAAGATGGACATCTTCACAATGTTGATTCTTCCAATCCATGAGCATGGGATACTTTTCCTCTTGTTTGTGTCATCTTTGATTTCTTTGAGCAGTGTTTTGTAGTTTTCATTGTAAAGGTCTTTCACGTCTCTGGTTAGGAAGATGCCAAGGTATTTCATTTTTTTGTGGCTATTGTGAATGGAATTGTGTTTTTTATTTGGGTTTCTGTTTGCTTATTATTGGTGTAGAGAAATGCGATTGTCTTTTGTACATTTATTTTGTATCCTGAGACTTTGCCAAAGGCCTTTATCAATATAAGGAGGTTTTTGACAGATTCTCTTGGGTTTTCAAGGTACACAATCATATCATCTGCAAAGAGAGATAACTTGACTTCCTCTTTTCCTATTTGATACCCCTGATTGCCTCCTCTTCTCTGATTGCTCTAGCCAGGGCTTCCAATGCTATGTTCTACAAGAGGGGTGAGAGTGGGCATCCTTGTCTAGTTTCAGTTTTCAGGGGGGTTGGTTCCAATTTTTGTCCATTTAGGAATATACTGGCTGTGGGTTTCTCGTAGATGGCTTTTACTATTTTGAGGTATGTTCCCCGTATGTCTAGATGTTCATGGGTTTTTATCAAGAAGGGGTGCTGGATTTTATCAAAAGCTTTTTCTGCATCTAATGATATGATCATGTGGTTTTTGTTTTGACGCCTGTTGATGAATTTAATTACATTTATGGTTTTACAAATGTTGAACCAGTCTTGCATCCCAGGAATGAAGCCTACTTGGTCATGGTGGATGATTTTTGAGATGTATTGCTGAATCTGGTTTGCTAGGATCTTGTTGAGAATTTTAGCATCTATGTTCATCAAAGATATTGGCCTCTAGTTCTCTTTCTTTGTTGGATCTTTACCTGGCTTGGGTATCAATGTGATGTTGGCTTCATAAAATGATTTGGGGAGAGTTCCATCTTTTTCAATCACCTGGAATACCTTCAGTAGCGTTGGTATCAGCTCCTCCTTAAATGTCTTGTAGAATTCTGCTGGAAAGTCATCTGGGCCAGGGATTTTTTTTGTAGGAAGTTTTCTTATTATGTAGTCGATTTCCTTGATTGTTATTGGTTTATTTAGGGTCTCAATTTCTTCTTGTTCCAACCTAGGTAGGTTGTGTGATGTCAGAAAGTCCTCCATTTCCTTAAGGTTTTCAAGTTTGTTTCCATACAAGTGTACGTAGTAGTGTCTAATGATCTTTTGTATTTGTTCAGGGTCAGACTTCATCTTTTGTATTTCTGATTGTGCTTATTTGGTTTTTTTCTCATTTTTTCTTGGTCAGTCTAGTTAGGGGACCATCGATCTTGTTTATCCTTTCGAAGAACCAGCTTTTTGTTTCATTGATTTTTTTGTATTATCTTTTTATCTTCTATGCCCTGTATTTGGACTTTTATTTTGGTGATCTGGATTCTTCTGTTCAAATTAGGTTTTTGTGGTCTTGCTTCTCCAGCTTCTTTAG
>NW_007129840.1:0-625 GCF_000164805.1 Carlito syrichta | reverse complement strand
CTTCAGATTAGAATTTGGCTTGTTGTTTTGCCCTTTGACTTTGATGGCAGGAAGGTCAGAGCTAAAAGTGAACTTAAAACAGCCTAAACATTTCTAACTTTAGCCCTAACTCTGACCCTAAACTTAACTCAACTTTGCTTCATTACACAACTAGAGTTAAAATGGAAAGTTCCATGCTGACATTCTTACTGTATTATTTTAGTAAGTTCATAACTTTTCTAAGGGATCTGCTATAATAATAAGCAAATTAAATATGTAAAAACTTCTATAGTTAATTTAGAGTAATATCACACAATTAAATTTAGGTTTCACTAAAATCAATAAAATTGTTTTTGAAATAGCATATGGGTCATAATTATATCTGAAAATAGGTGTTCCCCTCCACAGGTTTGCTGAGGTAGAACTGACAAATAAAAAGTATATGTATTTAGGGTGTATATACTCCTTGCAAAATGATTACCACAATCAAGCAAATTAACACACCCATTCCCTCACATAGTTAACTCTATGTGTGTGTGATGAGGACACATAAGATATACTATCTCAGCAAATGGCAGGTACTGCATACAATGAGAGATTCTTAGCCACAGTCACTATGCCGTAAATTAGATCCCAGAACTTAAAT
>NW_007129839.1:0-782 GCF_000164805.1 Carlito syrichta | reverse complement strand
AGTAGCCGGAATGGGATATATTTACACTTCTTCAGACTTCAGTGTTCTGGTCTGGAAAAGCAAGAAAATGGACCTCATGATTTCTGGGGTCACATTTATAAAATTCTGTGATTCTTTAATACAGTGCTATTAGCAATTCTCTGAGGTTTTGAAAATATAAAAATGTCTAAATATAAGTTTGAATAATGGTTTCAATGTTAGTCACATATATAAATTTTAGAGAAAATTGTAAATTAATTTTGCTTTAATTAGAGTTATAAAACCACTAGCTGTTATAGAGTTACATCACGCTGTAGTCATCTATTAATTTTTACTAGTTACTCAGGAAAATATTGTGTTGTTATATAATATCAGGATGCTTTTTCTTTAAATGTTTCACCAAAAATAGTCATAGATACAGTAGTTCTTCAGAATTGCTTCTAAACAAAGTATTATTTTAATCACTCCTGATCTGATAAATCCTATAAAGAATAAAATCGTTTGTCTATTTTGATATTAATTTAAATCCCCTTTTATTTTATTGCTGTCTGTAGAGTACTTTCTACATTTTTTTTTTTTTATGAGCTGGAATCTCACTTTGCTGCCCAGGCTGGAGTGCAGTGACATGCTCACAGCCACCACAGCCTCGACCTGCTGGACTCAGGCGATCCTTCTGCCTCATCCTTCCATGTAGCTGGAACTACAGGCATTCACCACCACTCCAGATTATTTTTTCCTGGATTAATTGTAGAGATGAGGTCTGGCCATGTTGCCCAGGCAAGTCTTGAACCCATGAACTCAGG
>NW_007129838.1:0-773 GCF_000164805.1 Carlito syrichta | reverse complement strand
GGGCAGAGAAAATGTGAAGCACAGGCAGACACAAAGAGAGGCCACATGAAGACAGAAGCAGAGACAAGAGTGACATGTCTACAAGCCAAGAAATACCAAGGATCGCTGGCAACCACTGGAAATCAGGGAAGAGTCAAGAAACGGATTTTCCCTCAGATCCTCCACAAGAAACCTGTCCAAAGCCATGAAAGAATGGCTTCCCAAGCTCAAAGGTTTAATCTTCACCCCAGGATGTCTAGAGTGCAAATCATTAAATCAAAGAAAGTTATTGTAGATTCTAAAATTTAATGTTATTTGCCTTGTTGGGTTTTGGATTTGCTCCGGATCTGCGAGTCATCCCTTCTTTCCTGCTTCTCCCTTTTTGGAATGAGAATATCTCTTTTATTCCTGTTCCAACATTGCATTTTGGAAGCACCACAACATGTTTGACTTTATAGGCTCACAGCTGGAGATCAATATGTCTCAGGATGAATTTTTCAAGGAGTCTGTTTCATATCTGATTTAGATGAGACTTAGACTTCAAACTGTAAATTTAAGGCAGAAACAAGTTAAGACTTTTGGGGCAATTGGAATTGAATGTATGTATTTTACACGTGAGAAGGGCAAAACTTTGGTGAAACCAGGGGCAGAATTCTCTGGTCTGGATATTTGTGTCCTCCCAAAAGTCATATGTTGAAATTAATCCCTAATGCAATAGTATTCAGAAGTGTGGCTTAGTACCTTTGGAATTAGTACCTTTATTTGTTTATTTATTTATTTATTTATTTATTTTG
>NW_007129837.1:0-14549 GCF_000164805.1 Carlito syrichta | reverse complement strand
CTATATGGAAGCAAAGTCAACAACCTAAAGGAGATGGAGGTCTTTCTGAAATAGAGACCCTAAATAAGCCAATAACAACCCAAGAAATTGACTCTATCATAAGAAAACTACTAACAAGAAAAGCCCTGGACCAGGTGACTTACCACTGGAATTCAAAAAAACATCAAGAAGGAGCTGATACCAATCCTATTGAAAGGATTCCATGCAATTGAGAAAGATAGAATTCTCTCCAAATCATCTTATGAAGCTAACATCACACTGATACCCAAACTAGGTAAAGATTCAATAAAAAAGAAAGCTGAGAGCCAATATTCCTGATGAACATAGATGCAAAAATTCTCAAGAATATTCTAGAAAAATCAGATCCAACCAGATCTCAAAAATCATCCACCATGAGCAAGTAGGCTCCATCCATGGGGTGCAGGTCTGGATCAACATCCACAAGACCATAAATATAATTAAATACATCAACAGATGTAAAATCAAGAACCCTATGATTATATTAGACACAGAAAAAGCTTTCAATAAAATCCAGCATCACTTTTTGATTAAAAACCTTGAAGACCTAGGCATAGAAGAAATATACCTCAAAATAGTAAGCTCCATCTATGATAAACTCCCAGCCAAAATATTGCTAACTGGATAGAAACTTGAAGCATTTCCTCTGAAAACCAGAACAAGACAAGACTGCCCACTCTCATCCCTCCTATCCAAGATTGTGTTGGAAGTCCTAGCTAGAGCAATTAGACAGACGACAAGAGGCAGAGAAAAAAATAAAAAGCAAAATCCCAAACTTTACCTGTACAATGACTACTTGTATACCTAATCCTGAATTGTACCTCATATCTTTAAATTAAAAAATATTAAGTATTTAAAAAATTTCCAAGTATTAAAAATTAAACAACATATTTTTCAGTAAGCCATATGTCAAAAAAAGATCACAAGAAAATTCAGGAAATACTTGGAATTACATAAATGGAAACATGAAACTCAAACTCCATGGGACAAGGCTCAAGCAGAAAAAACTGCCTAAAAGTCTGTATTTAAAAGATGTTTATAAATAAAACTCTTAAGTTTCCAGCTTAAGAAGCTATAAAATTAAATACAAAGAGAAAGGCTGGAAATGTAGATCAACAGAGAAAATAGAGTATACAGAAATTGACTCAACTTTTGATTTTTTAAAGGAATTTCAGGCTCTATAATATAACAGTGACATATTGTGTTGGAAACCCAAATCTTAAAAAAGTATTTTGATCATTATTTTGAATCATATACACACCCAAAACTCATTACAGACCTAAGTACCACCTAAAGCTATAAAGTGTTTAGAGAAAAATATTGGAAACCTAGACAAGGCAGTTTGTTTGGTAAGATTAAAGGAATAAAAAAAATTAAAAATTGATACATTTGAACTCATCAAAATTGACTATTTGGTTCCTAAAAAGACACTTTAAAAAACACAGAGGGGTAGAACTGGAACTTATTACATGTAAATACACTCTCAATAATAAAAAACCAAGCTACTTAATAAAAAGTGGGCATAGATTTGTATAGACATTTTACTAAAGAAGATAAATGGGTGGAAGATAAGCATGTAAAAAGAAAGATGTTTGCCAATATTAGTCATTAGGGGGATACAGATTATTCATTTAAAATAAGGAAATAATAGTTTTTATAAATAAGTAGAGGAGAATATGACACAGGTCAATTCCAATCCACACATAGAACACGAAGCAAAATTTCTAATAAAATGTCTATCACACTGAATGCAGAAATATGTTTAAAAGAATAATATTAACATCCAAGAGAGATTCGTTTCTGAATGCAATGATTAACATTAGAACAAAAATAAGATGACAACAGACTTCTTTTTTGTTTTTTGTTTTTTGAGTTGGAGTCTCACTCTGTCGCCCAGACTGGAGTGCAGTGGCCGCTCCCGGCCACCGCAGCCTTGACCTGCTGCGCTCCGGCGATCCTTCCGCCTCAGCCTTCCAAGTAGCCAGAATTACAGGCATGCACTACCACGCCCGGCTAATGTTTCGATTTATTGTAGAGATGAGGTCTCGCTGCCCAGGCGGGTCTCGAACCCGCGGGTTCAAGCAATTCACTCACCTCAGCCCCCCAAAGGCGCAGGATTACAGGCTGATCCACCGAGCCAGGCGACAACAGACTTCTAATCAAAAACTATGCAAGCCAAAACCACAAAAGTGACATTTTTAAATTACTGGGAAAAAAATCATGCAATTATGACACCAATAAATTAATAGAGAATGACAGAGTTCTAGATAAAGGAAAATCATTAGTTTCAATTCAGTACTGATTCTTGATTTAAAGCATTATACAAACTAAGAATAGAAGGGAAATTCCTTGATTTGATAAGGGAGTCCAGAAAAGAAATATGAAAAAAATTAACAGTGAACATTTGGAGAAACTCCTTAGAATTCAGGAGTACAATAAGGGTTTCTGTGGTCACTCCTCCTCTTCATCATTGAATTGAATCTTCTAGTCAGTTCCATATAACAAACAGACAATGTAACACACAGATTGAGAAAAACAATTGATATACATAGATAATATATGAATGTTTACATAAAAATTCAACAAACATTTTGAAAAAATAAAATTTTACACAAAAAGTGTGATGTGTATACAAACTACATTAAATAACCAGTTGTGTTCCTATACACCAGATACAATTAAAAGTTCTGGTGAAAATGACATCATTTTGTGAAGCAAAATATACTACACTCAAGTGTAGCCCTAAGAAAATATGTCTGAGTACACGCAAATGCCTTTAGCCATGAGAATGTACTGGAGTACAAGAGCAGACAAACAATGTTAATGGTCATACACTCCAGAGAATGAGGATATTGTTCTGGACCACACTTGCTGTAGCCATAGCTCTGTCGACTGTCCTCGTATAGTGATCCTGCAGTATTGCATTTCAGCCTCTCTGCATCAATTTCATACTGTTCTTTCCTTCTTTCTTCATCCCACATAATTTCTCTGATAGACAATTAGATTGGTTAGATTAATATCTATTCAAGGGAGTGTGCCTATTATTCAGAGCTCCCTAAGAGATGATAGTAATAATGATCACTAACATTTAATAAATTCTTACTAGGATCCAGCTGATTTTAGATTATTTTACTCGCACCTAGTAATTATATAAAATAAGTATCTAGTATCTAATTTTTATTTTTTTAAATTGGGGACACTGTTGCTTAAACTCATTAAATAAAGGTGCTAAGCTCGCTCAACTAGTAAGGGTTGGAATATCGGTGAGTTCAATGTCCATGCTCTTTGTCACACTGTATATATTCCAAATCACTGCCTTTCACCTGTTCAATCGCCACAGTTACATTCCCTCCTCTTCTAATAATTTGTGGTCAGAAAACAAAGCTATATATCACAAATCATCTCCATGTTTTTATCAGAAATTCCAGTTGCTAATTTGTTTTGAAGGGCCATAGAGACAGCAATTTTTTGAGCACTGCTCAGGAACCAAAATGGAAACTTAATTTCTACTTTTTACTATTGAGTGAACAGCGCATGTTCACTCAAAAACCAACTAACAATGAACTCAAGGTCAAAGTCATTTTTCCATTTTCTATCAATGCCAATCCAGTTGCAGAAAAAGAAAACCTAGAAAAATTTACATCCACTCAAGACTGTTATTTGATTTGGTTCAATGATGCAGTTATTATGAAAATAAATAAAAAACACAGAGACCCTGAATCCCTAGCAAAGGGTTAGAAAATAAGCTATGAAACAATGCATTAGTGATGAGCTCCATTTCATAAAGAAAGAATCTTAAAAACATATAGCCAAGTATCATTCAAATGGCACATTCTACTGCCCTGGTACGTTGGGAAGCCTCCATTAATAAAATTCCACAAAATATAAATAAAAAACATTACAGTCCTAACTATAAGATAACACCTTCTTGACACTTCTGAATGGTAAACACTTAAGTGAAAGACTGAAGTAAAGAATGATTTGAATTAAGGGTAGTACTGATTCACAACCGAGTAAAGCTGTATCTTTAAAGTACTGATGAATGCCCCAAATGATTTTAATATTAACATATTGATATTAAGATTACTGACATTGTAAAACTAAAACAAAAAAGTATTAGCTTAATCTATAAAAGCCACTTTTTCTTTCACTTTTCCTATTAAACTAAAAAAGTATAAACTGGCAGAAGATTGATTGGGTCAAGACAATTAATTTTCTGAGATGTAAAGATAATTATATTGGGATAAAAATAAATGCATGGTGTTAAGCACAAAAGAAGAGAGTACTGGCCGGGTATGGTGGCTGAAGCCTACAATCCCAGCACTTTGGGAGGCCGAGGTGAGAGAGGATTGCCTGAGCCCACGGGTTAAAGACCAGCCTGGGCAACATGGCAAAACCTCATCTCTACATAAATCAAAAAATTAGCTGCATGTGGGATCGCATACTTGTAGTTCCAGCTACTTGGAAGGCTGAGGCAGAAGAATAGCCTGAGCCCTGCAGGTCGAGGCTGTGGTGGCTGGGAGCGTGCCACTGCACTCCAGCCGGAGTGACAGAGTGAGACTCCATTCCCCCCAAAATGAAAAAGAGAATACAGTTTGACATAAAATAAACACATTTGAGCATTGCATGCTATGTTGTAAATAACAAAATATGTTGAAAAACATGAATGAGAAATATATGAGGAATTATTATGAGAAAAATACATGAGAATTATTATGATACAGGGGATGTGTCCCACACAATCTGCTTGTCTAGTCTTTCATTCCTTCCTCTTTTTCTAGCACAATTTTTGTAGAATATATCAACTTGAAGTTAATTTTTTAATGTTTTTGTTGTAGTCCTCAACCCTGGCTGAGCAGAACTTTAAAAATAAATCCTGTTAATTTTTCAATAAATATCTGAAGTTGGAGACCAACATTAGATATTTAAGGAAACTCTCAAGTAATTAAACTTTGGGCTGATAGCCACTGCTCAAGAATGCAATCATGGAAATGAATTCTGCTTCTCTAACAAGAAGAAATGAGTCTGTGAAAGATATGCTGGCTATTTCAGAATTTCTGAAATGTTGCATTCTTATTACTAATAAAAAAGAGATAATATACTGGTGTAAAGATATAAAATAAACTCACTATAGATTCATTTTAGTATCTAAATCTGCATTATCATCAAAAATATGAAATTAGTATTAAGTAAATATGAAGGGCCATTATCTTACAAAGGAATATATATTATATATAATAATATATGTAATAGTTAAATTTGCTCTCTTGCATTCTATAAGATAAATGAACTTATTAAAAGTGATCTTGTTGCTAGAGAAGTAAATCCTCTGTGCATCTCCAAAACAAGAATTCCATATTATTAAACACTTTAAGAGACTAATTCAGGACTGGAAAGGGGAACTAAATATTCACATGCCAGACATCTTACATGGAAGTCACCCTCATGGATCTAATTATAGAACTAATTACAGACAAAAAAGAAATTGCTGCCTCTAGGATGATGACTTGCATTAAGATTCAGTCAACAACTAATTTCAACAACTAGTTCGATTAGCTATGTTATTATATAAAAATGTAAGACAGCACAACGATTGAATGGCTAGTGAATTTTTGATGTCATCTAGCAATATATTTAGGCAACAAAATGAAGTTATAGTATTCAGAAAGAGTTAAAATGAAGGAAAGTCATGTTGGCATATGGAAATCCATATATATTTTTTCTAAAAACTTGTATTATTTCAATGTATTTTGAGTCTAGGGGAGAAATATCTTTGCATTTTCCTTAAACTTCTCATTAAGATTTATGTCAAAAATTTTAACATTCTTATCACATATTCAGGAAAAATCACTCAATGCGTTCTTGAGATATCTTCATACACCTATAAAAAATACTTTTTATTGCCCATGTGTTTTATATGTTCTTAGCTGAATAGCATAGAACTTTCTGCTATTGTCTCTGCTTTTAATAATTAGTAAACATCAATTTTCCTAAGACAAATTTCTTTAGGCTGCAATGCTATGCTCTACCCTGCTACACTTCTCTTTCCAACTTAATCATCTTCTCCACTGTGTAAATTCATCAAACCATAGAGAGTAAACATGCTAGAACAGTGGCTATGTGTTTGGCCAAACTGCCTTGATAAAAACTTATTCTATCATATTTTAGCTAACTAATCTCGAAAAAACTACTGTAGTTGTTTTATTGGATTTGTATATGGCACTATTAATAGTGTTTTACATCACAGCTTCTCAAAACTGAATTCACAAATTTTCTACCTGAGAATCTTGTTCAAATGCTAAGCTCCTCAACTCTGCATAGTATGGAGCCTAATCATCTTTTTTTGGAGTTGAAGTCTCACTCACTCTGGTGCCCAGACTGGAGTGTGGTGTCCGCTCCCGGCCACCGCAGCCTCGACCTGCTGGGCTCCGGCCATCCTTCCTCCTCAGCCTTTCAAGCAGCTGGAACTACAGGCGCACGCTACCACGCCTGGCTAATTTTTTTTTTTAATTTATTGTAGAGATGAGGACTCGCCAACTTGCCCAGGCAGGTCTCAAACCCTCGGGCTCGGGCAATCCACTCATCTCAGCCTCCAAAGGCGCAGGATTACAGGCTGAGCCACCGAGCCCGGCTATCATTTTCATTTTTAAAACAATACACAGATGATACTTGTTAAAAGTTACCAATTAGTGTCACCCTTTAATTTGCAAGTGTCTGCATCATGGGGTCTATACCCTGGGGTTACTGTGAAGACTAAATAAATATATTTATGTAAAATGATGAATCAGTGAATTTCACGTAGCAAGCTATCAGAAATTATCATTGGTATTATGAGGGAAATTAAAATTATGTGATTTAGCATATTTATTTACCAATGATGTGTGTTAACAAGAGGGTTGAAATAACTTTTACAATAACACATGAAATAATCCCAGAAAAATCTTGTTGCTTCACATTTCTTTGGCCATTACTTTCTACCAACTTTGATCACACTATCCCTTTTCCAACATCTATAATGTATGCTAATGGTACTTATCCAACATTAGTTCTTTAAATTTATCACACTTGTATATAGTTACCACTTCTGGGAAGCCTTTCACAATTGTCCCAAATCTCTTTTGTCTCCCTTCTCTGAACTGCCGTATTATTTCTCTTCTCTGTGAATCCTTTGGCACTTCTTATATACACATTTGTTGAATATGTTTAAAGCATACCCCAATATTGTTAAATGAATGCCTGAACTGTTGCTGTTGTTGTTGTTCCTGTGTGTACCTTTACTACTTTAAGATTAATAAATAATGATGCTTGGCCAAGAGATTACTCACACTCAGTATGACAATAATTCCATAATGACAGGCAGGTAAATTGTCCAGGAAAAGATGAATGCACATGCTTCCTATCCACTTTTAAAAATAGTGTATTTTTGGCTTCCTTTATGAGTCTGTTTAAAAAGAAAAAAAAAGGAGAGGTTTTAGAATTAGAAAACTTGAGTTTCAGTACCCATGCCGATCATGTGAATTTACATGATGGTCGCTTTAATTTTATTAATGCTCTTGTGTCTTCAGTGAAGATGTTAAATATGCCAGCTTAGCCGGGCTCGGTGGCTCAGCCTGTAATCTCACGCCTTTGGGAGGCTGAGGTGAGTGGATTGCCTGAGCCCACGGGTTTGAGACCCGCCTGGGCAGGTGAGACCTCATCTCTACAATAAATCAAAAAATTAGCTGGGCGTGGTAGCACGCGCCTGTAGTTCCAGCTACTTGGAAGGCTGAGGCAGAAGGATCGCCGGAGCCCAGCAGGTCGAGGCTGCGGTGGCCAGGAGCGGCCACTGCACTCCAGTCTGGGTGACAGAGTGAGACTCCAACTAAAAAAAAAAAAAAATGCCAGCTTACCTCTTATGGTTCAAGATGTATGAGATCTTTGTTTGGTTCCAGTAGAGGTCACATATTTCAAACTGGCAAACTAGAATCAATTTGGGATATTAGGAAATAAATGTGCTGTTTCTACAACGGAATAGTGAAACAATGAATTGCAAGTCTATCAGTTACTTCTGGTGAACCAAATGTTTTAAGTATTGATAAGAAAGCTGACAGGAGAATGAGACTGAAACAGGGACAGAGAGAATGAGACAGACTCAAACTCATCTGGAGCCTTAGATCTAACTTTGCAAAAAATCCACTGAAACGGAATCTCACAATTCAGTGAAAGGTTTTGTTGTGTTTGCTTTAGACTGTTTAAATTGGGTGTTCATCACTTGCAACACAGAGACCAGACCAGTACAATCTCTTTGAATGTTTTTGTGAATTTAATGTTATTGTTATGCATTGAAATGTACTGTGAGCAACTACCATTCAAAAGATTTTTAATCCTTGTTTTCTTCATTTTTTTATATGTTTATTTCCTTTTTTTTTTTTTTTTGAGTTGGAGTCTCATTCTGTCATCCAGCCTGGAGTACAGTGGCACAACCACAGCCACTGCAACCTTGACCTGCTGAGCTCAGGTGATCCTTCCACCTCAGCCTTCCAAGTAGCTGGAAGCACAGGTGCATGCCACCATGCTCAGCTAATGTTTTAAATTTATGATAGAGATGAGTTCTATCCAAGTTTCCCAGGCTGGTCTCAAATCCCTGGGCTCAGGTGATCCTCTTGCCTCTGCATCCCAAAGTAGTGGGATTACAGGTGTGAGTCACTGCACCCAGCTTACTTTGATTATTTCCTAAAGCTGTACTCACATTCAGATTTAAATAGCATCAGAAGAAAAATACATAATGGAATTATTCAGATACTATAAAAGCCAAGATACTACATTGTAACTCAAACCCATTTTCTCTCACATGCAGAGCAACATAACTCACCCTAATAGAATAATTGGTACTTTGCCATTGTAATAATTCCCCCCCAACACACAAATCTTAAAATGTTAAGACTGTTTGTGGACAGAATTTATAGCCTATATATATGCAATATATGTCTATTTTTTCATTGTATATTAAAGGAGTTAGATAAAAGTGCTTGACAAGTATTATAACCAAGGCATTGTACTCATTATACACATTATAAAAACATTTTTAAAAAACTATTTGAATGGTTTTTAAAAATTATGCCAGTGAGACAGAGTTCAAAGGAATTATAATGAATTGAGATATTTAGCACAAAATTCCTGATGGCATTCTATGAATTAACTGACCCAAAAAGACAATAGGATCAACAATAATTGAAAATGTAGGCCGAGCATGATGGCCCACGTCTATACTTCCAGCACTTTGGGAGGCCAATGTGAGAGGATTGCCTGAGTTCATGGGTTCAAGACCTGCCTGGGCAACATGGCCAGACCTCATCTCTACAATTAATCCAGAAAAAATAATCTGGAGTGGTGGTGCATGCCTGTAGTTCCAGCTACATGGAAGGATGAGGCAGAAGGATCGCCTGAGTCCAGCAGGTCGAGGCTGTGGTGGCTGTGAGCATGTCACTGCACTCCAGCCTGGGCAGCAAAGTGAGATTCCAGCTCATAAAAAAAAAATGTAGAAAGTACTCTACAGACAGCAATAAAATAAAAGGGGATTTAAATTAATATCAAAATAGACAAATGATTTTATTCTTTATAGGATTTATCAGATCAGGAGTGATTAAAATAATACTTTGTTTAGCAGCAATTCTGAAGAACTACTGTATCTATGACTATTTTTGGTGAAACGTTTAAAGAAAAAACATCCTGATATTATATAACAACACAATATTTTCCTGAGTAACTAGTAAAAATTAATAGATGACTACAGCGTGATGTAACTCTATAACAGCTAGTGGTTTTATAACTCTAATTAAAGCAAAATTAATTTACAATTTTCTCTAAAATTTATATATGTGACTAACATTGAAACCATTATTCAAACTTATATTTAGACATTTTTATATTTTCAAAACCTCAGAGAATTGCTAATAGCACTGTATTAAAGAATCACAGAATTTTATAAATGTGACCCCAGAAATCATGAGGTCCATTTTCTTGCTTTTCCAGACCAGAACACTGAAGTCTGAAGAAGTGTAAAAATATCCCATTCCGGCTACTTAGAAGGCTGAGGCGGAAGGATCACTGGAGCCCAGCAGGTCGAGGCTGCGCAGCCACCGCACTCCAGTCTGGGCGACAGAGTGAGACTCCAACTCAAAAAAAAAATATATATATATATATCCCATTGCTTCCAAAAAATTAGTAGAAAAACTGAAACGAAAAGATGAGTGTGTTGTTCCCTAGAATACAGTGAATGTTGTTTTTGTTTCACCCAGTTTCCCTCTATTGTAAGTAGAACTGTCACTTCTCAAAAGAAATATTCAAATTCTCGCCTTCAGTTCCTATAGTTGTAACTTTCTTTGTTTTTGTTTTAGTTTTTGGAAATTGGGTATTTGCAAATTTAATGAAATTAATTAAGTTGAGGTCATACTGGTTTATTACAATGGGGCCTAGTCCAATGACTGGTGTCCACAGAAGAGGAAGATTTAGGTATAGAGGCATACACAGGGCAGAGAAAATGTGAAGCACAGGCAGACACAAAGAGAGGCCACATGAAGACAGAAGCAGAGACAAGAGTGACATGTCTACAAGCCAAGAAATACCAAGGATCGCTGGCAACCACTGGAAATCAGGGAAGAGTCAAGAAACGGATTTTCCCTCAGATCCTCCACAAGAAACCTGTCCAAAGCCATGAAGGAATGGCTTCCCAAGCTCAGAGGTTTAATCTTCACCCCAGGGTGTCTAGAGTGCAAATCATTAAGTCAAAGCAAGTTAATGTAGATTCTAAAATTTAATGTTATTTGCCTTGTTGGGTTTTGGATTTGCTCCAGATCTGTGAGTCATCCCTTCTTTCCTGCTTCTCCCTTTTTGGAATGAGAATATCTCTTTTATTCCTGTTCCACCATTGCATTTTGGAAGCACTACAACATGTTTGACTTTATAGGCTCACAGCTGGAGATCAGTATGTCTCAGGATGAATTTTTCAAGGAGTCTGTTTCATATCTGATTTAGATGAGACTTAGACTTCAAACTGTAAATTTAAGGCAGAAACAAGTTAAGACTTTTGGGGCTATTGGAATTGAATGTATGTATTTTACATGTGAGAAGGGCAAAACTTTGGTGAAACCAGGGGCAGAATTCTCTGGTCTGGATATTTGTGTCCTCCCAAAAGTCATATGTTGAAATTAATCCCTAATGCAATAGTATTCAGAAGTGTGGCTTAGTACCTTTGGAATTAGTACCTTTATTTATTTATTTATTTATTTATTTTGAGTTGGAGTCTTGCTCTGTCGCCCAGACTGGAGTGCAGTGGCCGCTCCCGGCCACCGCAGCCTCACCTGCTGGGCTCCGGCGATCCTTCCGCCTCAGCTTTCCAAGTAGCCGAAACTACAGGCTCGTACTACCATGCCTGGCTAATTTTTTATTTATTGTAGAGATGAAGTCTTGCCAAGTTGCCCAGGTGGGTCTCGAACCCGTGGGCTCAGGCAATCCACTCACCTTATTAAAGAGGCTCAAGGAAGAGTATTTTCCTTCACACACAATGTTACAATTTTTATTTTTTACATTCATGCATTCTTTTATACTTAAGAGGAAAGAAAATAATCCAGTGCATATTCACCCAAATACTGACCATTTCTATTGCTCTTACTTCATTGTGAACATGGTACATTCTCCTCTAGAATAATTTGTTTACAGCCTGAATTATTTTGTTCACTCTTCCACTAAGTAGTTTCCTCCCCCACCTTATCTACAGAGAATATGTTCTATGACTTACAGAAAATGTCTGAAACTTCAGCTAGTACTAAACCCTATATTTCTTTTGCAGCTTGAGGTGCAATAGCAAAGCTAGTGCAAATTTCTCTTCCCATCTCCACAATTTCACACATATAAGATTTGTTCTTGCCCTCAGCCTCAGTCACATTAGCATTTTTTTTTTTGCCTTATTAAGTTAAGAACTTTCATCATTTCATTAAAAGGAAGCACTTCATGGTCCCTCTTTGGTATATCCAAATTGCCAGTATCACTCTTCTTGCATTATGAGGCCAGTATGAAATATGAATAAGTATTATGTGGACCTAAGCACTGTAATACCATGATAAAACAGATGGCTACTAAGCAACTAATTGGTGGGCAAAATGAACAATGTGGAGATCCTGGACAGAGAAATGAATCAAGTCCCCAGCAGAAGAGTTTATCATGCTACTCAGAATGGTGTAGAACTTAAAACTGAAGCCATGGAAAATGACCATAGATAAAAGGGACTATTGTATGAGAAACAACATATGAAGTTGCAAGGAGAAGCTTCCATCTACGAGAAACGAACTCTCACCAGACACAGAATCTGCCAGCACTCTGATCTTGTATTTCCCAGTGTCTGTAACCATGAGAAATAAACGATTGTTGTTTACATGCCACCCAGTTTATGTTTGTTACAGCAGCTTGAACAGAGATTTGCATGGCACATAATTTCCCTTACTTCATTCTAGCTACATTAAATATGAATTGTATTTTTTGTCAAAATAGAACTAGTTCTTTTTTAGAAATCCAACCTGATAAATTCTTTTAATTGGAATGCTAGGGTTATCTACATTTTATATAATTACTGACATGTTTGAATATACATCCATTGTTCTATATTTCTGTTTGCCATAACTATTTTTTTCTTGCCTTTAAAAAACTACCTGCAAGTGTTTTAGTAGGTTATTTTAATTTCTTCACTGGAATTTTGACTATATCTCTTTGTACTATATTTTAATAATTGCTCTGGACATTAATATAATACATATATGAGGGAACCCCCAAAACAAAATTTATTTATAAAAAGTTGTCTATTTATTCTTACATACTTAAACTTCAATCACCTTCAAAGTGCTCTTTGTTTGAGGCATACACTTATCAAGATACTTTTTCAACTCCTCAAAACAGCTATTTAACTTGTCAATTTTTATGCCTTTTAGTGTTTCTGCATTTTTTTGTTTCACCTCTTCCATATCATCAAAATGTTTTTTTAGAACTTTTTTATCTAAGGAAGAAAAAAAAAGTAGCTCAGGGTATTATTATTGGTTAAAAGGGTGGGGGATACAGGAATCATGCCATTTTTGGTAAAAACTTGGTGAACATTCAGTGCAGTGTGGGTAGTTACATTGTCACGGTAGAAGAACCAGTCACCTGTTTGCCACTACTCAGGATGTTTCTTACACAAATCATGACACAACCTTCTCAAAATTTCTAGATAAAAATGTTGGTTGACTGAACCAGAGAAACAGATTTTGATATATTCCAAGGCCGCCCGGTCTCCAAATGATAATTTAACTTGCATATAACTTGCAAATATACAGATATATAAATATATACTATATGTAAAATTGCATATCTTCATCTATCTAAAACTAAATTGTTATAAAAGATATACATATGCATTCTTTTTCAGTCTATTCAGAGACAATGCTATTTTATCTTTTCAAATGAAACCCCGAAGCCTATTTCAATTTTATGTTATAGTTATAGTTATCTTGTACATTTTATCTGCATACACTGTATCTCTACACAGCAACTTTACAGATTTTATTTTTTCAGTCATACATATTTTGTAAACTTAAGAGGAAAAAAAAATCCAATATGCAATTAATCAAGATGCTGACCATTTTTTATTTGCTCTTCCTTCTTTGTCAACATACTAAATTTTCCTCTTGTATACTTTTCTTACAGCCTGAGAAATTTTTTTTGTCCATTTTTCCTTTTAAGAGCAGCTATGCTGGCAACCAGTTCCCTTAGGTTTCTGTTATTGGAAACCGCCTATTTTTATGCCAAACTTGAAAGGTATGTTTGCTGGGTATACAATACATAGTTGGAAGTACTCTCATTTAAATATAGTCATGTGTAGCTTAGCCATAAAGATACCTTCTAAGAAATGTATTATTAGGTAATTTCATCATTGTGCAAACACCATAGAGTGTACTTACACAACCTTAGATAGTAGAGGTTACTACACAACTAAACTATGTGGTACAGCCTATTGGTTCCTAGGTACAAACCTGAATAGCATGTTACTGTACTGAATACTGTAGGCAATGGTAACACAGTGCTAGGTATTCATGTCTCCAAACATACTTTAACATAGAAAAGTTGTAGTAAAAATGTGTTACAAAAGATTAAGAATGGTCAACTTATATAGAGTTCTTATTATGGATGAAGCTTTCAGGACTGGAAGTTGCTCTGAATGAATCAGTGACTGAGTCGTGAATGAATGCCAAGGGCTAGGCTATTACTGCACACCACTGCAGACTTTATAAACACTGTACACTTAGGTTACACTAAATTTATTAAAAATACTTTGCTTTCTTTATTTTTTGAACAGGCACATGTGCTATTAGTAACCTTTAGCTATGAATACTTTGCTTTCTTTATCATAAATAAACTTTAGCTTATTGCTAGTTTTTACTTTATAATCTTTAAATGTCTAACTCTTGTTATAACACAGCTTAAAAATGCAAAACCTTGTACTGCTGGTACAAAAACATTTTCTTTAT
>NW_007129836.1:0-798 GCF_000164805.1 Carlito syrichta | reverse complement strand
CCCCCCATAGTTTCCCAGTACCGTCAGTCATTTTCTTATAGTATTACATTGGATGTTCAAGGTCCATTATATGAGTGAGAACATGTGATATTCTGATCTTTGTTTCTGTGAGAGGTCACTCAGTATTATAGACTCTAGTTCCATCCAGGTTGCTGCGAAATTCATGATTTTATTCTTTTTTATGGCTGCGTAGTATTCCATCGTGTATATGTACCACATTTTTTTAATCCAGTCCTCTTTTGATGGGCAGCATGGTTGTTTCCAGGTTCTTGCTATTGTGAACAACGCTGCGATAAACATACGTGTGCAGGTATCTTTTTTATTGATTTGTGTTCTTCAGGGTATATTCCCAGTAGGGGGATTGCAGGGTCATATGGAAGGTCAATTTTTAGAGCTTTTAGGAATCGCCACACTGCTTTCCACAGAGGTTGCACTAGTTTACACTCCCACCAGCAGTGTAGAAGTGTTCCCTTTACGCCACACCCTCTCCAGCAGCTGTTATTTTTTGAGTTGTTGATAATTGCCATTCTGACTGGAGTTAGGTGGTATCTCAGTGTGGTTTTGATTTGCATCTCCCTGATGATTAGTGAGGTTGAGCATTTCTTCATGTGTTTGTTGGCTGCTCGCATGTCTTCTTTTGTGAAGTGTCTGTTCACATCTTTTGCCCATTTTATAATGGGGTTGTTTGTTTTCTTCTTTTCAGTACGTTTCAGTTCCTTGTAGATCCAGGATGTTAAGCTTTGTCAGACCTAGAGTTGGCAAATACTTTTTCTCAGTCTGTAGGCTGTCTCCCTGCTC
>NW_007129835.1:0-824 GCF_000164805.1 Carlito syrichta | reverse complement strand
GAAATTCATGATTTTGTTCTTTTTTTATGGCTGCGTAGTATTCCATTGTGTATATGTACACATTTTTTAATCCAGTCCTCTTTTGATGGGCAGCATGGTTGTTTCCAGGTTCTTGCTATTGTGAACAATGCTGCGATAAACATACGTGTGCAGGTATCTTTTTTATAGAGTGATTTGTGTTCTTCAGGGTATATTCCCAGTAGGGGGATTGCAGGGTCATATGGAAGGTCAATTTTTAGAGCTTTTAGGAATCACCACACTGCTTTCCACAGAGGTTGCACTAGTTTACACTCCCACCAACAGTGTAGAAGTGTTCCCTTTTCACCACACCCTCTTCAGCAGCTGTTATTTTTTGAGTTGTTGATAATTGCCATTCTGACTGGAGTTAGGTGGTATCTCATTGTGGTTTTGATTTGCATCTCCCTGATGATTAGTGAGGTTGAGCATTTCTTCATGTGTTTGTTGGCTGCTCGCATGTCTTCTTTTGTGAAGTGTCTGTTCATGTCTTTTGCCCATTTTATAATGGGGTTGTTTGTTTTCTTCTTTTCAGTATGCTTCAGTTCCTTGTAGATCCAGGATGTTAAGCCTTTGTCAGACCTAGAGTTGGCAAATACTTTTTCCCAGTCTGTAGGCTGTCTCCCTGCTCTCTTGATGGTTTCTTTGGCTTTGCAGAAGCTTGTCAGTTTAATAAGGTCCCATTTGTCTATCTTCTCTCTTAAGTCCTGTGGGTTTCGGGTTTTGTACAGGAATTGGATGCCAGTTCCGATTTCCATGAGAGTATTTCCTTCCTTTTCTAAGGTTCTTATGGTTTGAGGTTTTACATT
>NW_007129834.1:0-649 GCF_000164805.1 Carlito syrichta | reverse complement strand
CAAGGTCAATTTTTAGAGCTTTTAGGAATCGCCACACTGCTTTCCACAGAGGTTGTACTAGTTTACACTCCCACCAGCAGTGTAGAAGTGTTCCCTTTTCACCACACCCTCTCCAGCAGCTGTTATTTTTTGAGTTGTTGATAATTGCCATTCTGACTGGAGTTAGGTGGTATCTCAGTGTGGTTTTGATTTGCATCTCCCCGATGATTAGTGAGGTTGAGCATTTCTTCATGTGTTTGTTGGCTGCTCGCATGTCTTCTTTTGTGAAGTGTCTGTTCATATCTTTTGCCCATTTTATAATGGGGTTGTTTGTTTTCTTCTTTTCAGTACGTTTCAGTTCCTTGTAGATCCAGGATGTTAAGCCTTTGTCAGACCTAGAGTTGGCAAAGACTTTTTCCCAGTCTGTGGCTGTCTTCCTGCTCTCTTGATGGTTTCTTTGGCTTTGCAGAAGCTTGTCAGTTTAATAAGGTCCCCATTTGTCTATCTTCTCTCTTAAGTCCTGTGGGTTTCGGGTTTTGTACAGGAATTGGATGCCAGTTCCGATTTCCATGAGAGTATTTCCTTTCCTTTTCTAAGGTTCTTATGGTTTGAGGTTTTACATTTAGGTCTCTGATCCAATTTGGAGTTAACCTTTGTGCATGGGGATAGA
>NW_007129833.1:0-837 GCF_000164805.1 Carlito syrichta | reverse complement strand
GTATTTCCTTTCCTTTTCTAAGGTTCTTATGGTTTGAGGTTTTACATTTAGGTCTCTGATCCATTTGGAGTTAACCTTTGTGCATGGGGATAGATAGGGGTCCTGTTTCAATCTTCTGCATGTGGTCAGCCAATTTTCCCAGCACCATTTACTGAATAGGTTCTCCTCTCCCCATTGGTAGGTGGTGGGGGCTTTGTCGAAGATGAGTTGGTTGAGAAATTGAGGTTTTGCTTCTGGAATCTCAATTCTGTTCCATTGATCTATATGCCTGTTCCTGTACCAATACCAAGCTGTTTTGATGATTGTAGCTTTATAGTAAAGTTTGAAATCTGGTATTGTGATACCACCTGCTTTGTTTTTTTTGCTGAGGATTGTTCTGGCTATTCTTGGATGTTTGTGTTTCCATATGAATTCCTGTGTTGTTTTTTCTAGGTCTGAGAAGAATGTTGTTGGTAATTTAATGGGTATTGCATTGAATTTGTAGATTGCCTTAGGTAAGATGGACATCTTCACAATGTTGATTCTTCCGATCCATGAGCATGGGATATTTTTCCACTTGTTCATGTCGGCTTTGATTTCTTTGAGCAGTGTTTTGTAATTTTCATTGTAAAGGTCTTTCACGTCTCTGGTTAGGAAGATGCCAAGGTATTTCATTTTTTTTGTGGCTATTGTGAATGGAACTGTGTTTTTTATTTGGGTTTCTGTTTGTTTATTATTGGTGTAGAGAAATGCGATTGTCTTTTGTACATTTATTTTGTATCCTGAGACTTTGCCAAAGGCTTTTATCAATGTAAGGAGACCTTTGACAGATTCTCTTGGGTTTCAAGGTACACCATC
>NW_007129832.1:0-811 GCF_000164805.1 Carlito syrichta | reverse complement strand
TGGTTTGAGGTTTTACATTTAGTCTCTGATCCATTTGGAGTTAACCTTTGTGCATGGGGATAGATAGGGGTCCTGTTTCAATCTTCTGCATGTGGTCAGCCAATTTTCCCAGCACCATTTACTGAATAGGTTCTCCTCTCCCCATTGGTAGGTGGTGGGGGCTTTGTCGAAGATGAGTTGGTTGAGAAATTGAGGTTTTGCTTCTGGAATCTCAATTCTGTTCCATTGATCTATATGCCTGTTCCTGTACCAATACCAAGCTGTTTTGATGATTGTAGCTTTATAGTAAAGTTTGAAATCTGGTATTGTGATACCACCTGCTTTGTTTTTTTTGCTGAGGATTGTTCTGGCTATTCTTGGATGTTTGTGTTTCCATATGAATTCCTGTGTTGTTTTTTCTAGGTCTGAGAAGAATGTTGTTGGTAATTTAATGGGTATTGCATTGAATTTGTAGATTGCCTTAGGTAAGATGGACATCTTCACAATGTTGATTCTTCCGATCCATGAGCATGGGATATTTTTCCACTTGTTCATGTCGGCTTTGATTTCTTTGAGCAGTGTTTTGTAATTTTCATTGTAAAGGTCTTTCACGTCTCTGGTTAGGAAGATGCCAAGGTATTTCATTTTTTTTGTGGCTATTGTGAATGGAACTGTGTTTTTTATTTGGGTTTCTGTTTGTTTATTATTGGTGTAGAGAAATGCGATTGTCTTTTGTACATTTATTTTGTATCCTGAGACTTTGCCAAAGGCTTTTATCAATGTAAGGAGACCTTTGACAGATTCTCTTGGGTTTTCAAGGTACACCATCATG
>NW_007129831.1:0-834 GCF_000164805.1 Carlito syrichta | reverse complement strand
AGTTACCTTTGTGCATGGGATAGATAGGGTCCTGTTTCAATCTTCTGCATGTGTCAGCCAATTTTCCCAGCACCATTTACTGAATAGGTTCTCCTCTCCCCCATTGGTAGGTGGTGGGGGCTTTGTCGAAGATGAGTGGTTGAGAAATTGAGGTTTTGCTTCTGGAATCTCAATTCTGTTCCATTGATCTATATGCCTGTTCCTGTACCAATACCAAGCTGTTTTGATGATTGTAGCTTTATAGTAAAGTTTGAAATCTGGTATTGTGATACCACCTGCTTTGTTTTTTTTGCTGAGGATTGTTCTGGCTATTCTTGGATGTTTGTGTTTCCATATGAATTCCTGTGTTGTTTTTTCTAGGTCTGAAAAGAATGTTGTTGGTAATTTAATGGGTATTGCATTGAATTTGTAGATTGCCTTAGGTAAGATGGACATCTTCACAATGTTGATTCTTCCGATCCATGAGCATGGGATATTTTTCCACTTGTTCATGTCGGCTTTGATTTCTTTGAGCAGTGTTTTGTAATTTTCATTGTAAAGGTCTTTCACGTCTCTGGTTAGGAAGATGCCAAGGTATTTCATTTTTTTTGTGGCTATTGTGAATGGAACTGTGTTTTTTATTTGGGGTTCTGTTTGTTTATTATTGGTGTAGAGAAATGCGATTGTCTTTTGTACATTTATTTTGTATCCTGAGACTTTGCCAAAGGCTTTTATCAATGTAAGGAGACCTTTGACAGATTCTCTTGGGTTTTCAAGGTACACCATCATGTCATCTGCATAGAGAGATAACTTGACTTCCTCTTTTCCTATTTGAATACCTCTGATGCCTCCTCT
>NW_007129830.1:0-770 GCF_000164805.1 Carlito syrichta | reverse complement strand
CGTGTTTTTTATTTGGGTTTCTGTTTGTTTATTATTGGTGTAGAGAAATGCGATTGTCTTTTGTACATTTATTTTGTATCCTGAGACTTTGCCAAAGGCTTTTATCAATGTAAGGAGACCTTTGACAGATTCTTTTGGGTTTTCAAGGTACACCATCATGTCATCTGCATAGAGAGATAACTTGACTTCCTCTTTTCCTATTTGAATACCTCTGATTGCCTCCTCTTCTCTGATTGCTTTAGCCAGGACTTCCAATACTATGTTGAACAGGAGGGGAGAGAGTGGGCATCCTTGTCTAGTTCCAGTTTTCAGGGGAATTGGTTCCAATTTTTGTCCATTTAGGAGTATGCTGGCTGTGGGTTTCTCGTAGATGGCTTTTACTATTTTGAGGTATGTTCCTCGTATGCCTAGATGTTCAAGGGTTTTTATCAAGAAGGGGTGCTGGATTTTATCAAAAGCTTTTTCTGCATCTAGTGATATGATCATGTGGTTTTTGTTTTGACATCTGTTGATGTATTTAATTACATTTATGGTTTTACGAATATTGAACCAGCCTTGCATGCCAGGAATGAAGCCTGCTTGGTCATGATGGATGATTTTTGAGATGTATTGCTGAATCCGGTTTGCTAGGATCTTGTTGAGAATTTTAGCATCTATGTTCATCAAAGATATTGGCCCTGTAGTTCTCTTTCTTTGTTGGATCTTTACCTGGTTGGGTATCAATGTGATATTGGTTTCCGAAAAATGATTTGGGGGGAGTCCATCTTTTT
>NW_007129829.1:0-873 GCF_000164805.1 Carlito syrichta | reverse complement strand
ATGTCAACATCCCAAAGTGCTGGGATTACAGGCTTGAGTCTCCATGCTCAGCGTTATTTAAGGGTTTTAAAGGTGGGGCAACAGAGGCATAAATCAGTACATGGAGGCTATATATTGGTTTGACCCAAAATGTGAGACATCTCAAAGCCAGAGCCCACAGGTCATGGATGAATTCAAAGATTTTCTGATTTGCAATTGGTTAAGAAGAAGGAACTTTGTCTAAAACTTTGGGGTCAGCAAAAAGGAACGCTATCCCTGACTCATCGACAAGACCTCCTTGAGGAAGAAATTTAGAACAAAGAACAGCAGTCAGAGTTCAGTCCTAAGTTCCCCCTTATCTTAGGTCTGCATAACAGCAGATCCATATGGTGGGGGTCCAGTTTTCTGAAAAGCAACTCAGGGACATATGTTAAGATTAGCCGGGCTTGGTGGCTCAGCCTGTAATCCCGCTCCTTTGGGAGGCTGAGGTGAGTGGATTGCCTGAGCCTGAGGGTTTGGGACCTGCCTGGGCAGGCGAGACCTCATCTCTGCAATAAATCAAAAAATTAGCCGGGCGTGGTAGCGCATGCCTGTAATTTCGGCTACTCGGAAGGCTGAGGCGCAAGGATTGCCGGAGCCCAGCAGGTCGAGGCTGCAGTGGCTGGGAGCAGCCATTGCACTCCAGTCTGGGCAACAGAGTGAAACTCCAACTCAAAAAAAATCTTATCTTTAGTTTAAATAAGGAACCAAGCATCTCATGACTTTAACTGCCTTAGTTATTGTTTTAAGCTACTATTGCCTTCTTGTTTATCAGTTTGCTCATTTTATGAGGGGGAAACCCTCAAAAAACTGGAATTATATTTTGGCAGGCAGGCCTCTTGTAGTATAGGTTTC
>NW_007129828.1:0-1161 GCF_000164805.1 Carlito syrichta | reverse complement strand
AATTTCTCTGTGCTGTGTTCTGTAGTTCTTGTTGTAAAGGTCTTTAGTAAATATATCCTTTGACTCAATTATTTATCTTCCCAATCTTGTCCATACTCCCCTGCAGTCTCTAATTAACATGGCATCCAGGGGGCCTCTCCCAAAACATGTCAGATCATATCATTCAAACCTCTTCAATGGATTATGCTAAGGTAAAGTCAAAGGTCTCAAAATGCCCTAGGAATCTCAGCCCTCCATTTCCTTTCTGATTCCATTGTCTTCTCCTCTCCACACTAGGACCTCTTTCTATAAGCACACTAATGACCTTTCTGTTCCCTGAATATTCTATGAACGTTCTTGCCTCATGGTCTTCCCATCTGGCTGCTACCTCTGCCTAGAACTCATTCTCCAGATTTGCACAGTATTGTTTTCTAGAACTCTTTCATGTTCCTTCTTAAATTTCACATTTACTATAATTACCAAGTTCAACTTTCCCTCAACAACTAACACTCTTCATCTCCCTTCCCTGAATTCCATTTCTCTGTAGTACTTACTCTGTATACTACTTATTTTACCTATTTACTTAATTTTTATTTATATATTTATAATTGTATTAATATATTTACTAATTTATGTCCATCTCTGTCCCCCAACTAGGAGATGAGAATAGTTTATTGCTCACTGCCATGTTTCTGGAATATACTGATAAATCTTATAGGGGAACAGTACCTGGAGTTTTGTAGGGGTTCAGTAAGTTTTATTGAATAAAAATAAGATATGATTCTGAGTGCTATGCCTACAATTTGGTGTACCCAAGCCAAGTTATCTATATCCACACAACCTTGGTTTCCTCTCTTGATAAATAGATTCATAATAGTTATCATCTCAAAAGCTGATTAGAAGAACCAAAGGGAAACTTAAGAAATATGTAAAAAGTAGCTGTTATTTTCTTCAGCATGAACTAAGCAGAAATCCAATTTTGGAGATGTTTAGAAAGAGATAGTAAACTTGATAACATTCACAACTAAAAGTGAGTTCAGTCCTAATTTAAAGAGAATACAATGCCTAGAACACCCAGAGACATAGGACATATGAAAAACAAAGGCATAAGTTTAGAAAGAAGTTGTATTTATTACAACTTCTGAGTGAGACCAAGGTGATGATGTTATCAAGACAGTTGAA
>NW_007129827.1:0-850 GCF_000164805.1 Carlito syrichta | reverse complement strand
AGTTATCTATATCCACAAAACCTTGGTTTCCTCTCTTGATAAATTGATTCATAATAGTTATCATCTCAAAAGCTGGTTAGAAGAACCAAAGGGAAATTTAAGAAATATGTAAAAAGTAGCTGTTATTTTCTTCAGCATGAACTAAGCAGAAATCCAATTTTGGAGATGTTTAGAAAGAGATAGTAAACTTGATAACATTCACAACTAAAAGTGAGTTCAGTCCTAATTTAAAGAGAATACAATGCCTAGAACACCCAGAGACATAGGACATATGAACAACAAAGGCATAAGTTTAGAAAGAAGTTGTATTTATTACAACTTCTGAGTGAGACCAAGGTGATGATGTTATCAAGACAGTTGAATTATATCACAGATGAGCATGCTGCATTATACCAATGCAATATTTTAGATGATGGAGATTTCAGAATGCTCAGGATTTTAAAAAGGCAAAAATAACAATACTCAATAGAGGAAGGAGAGGAAATTAAATAAATTAATCCAGGTACTGGGGCTTACACCTGCAATCCAGCACTTTGGGAGGCCAAGATGAGTGGATTGCTCGAGGTGAGCAGTTTGAGACCAGATTATGCAACAAAATGAGACTTTCTCCCTATAAAACATGTAACAATTATCCAGGTGTGGTGGTTTGTGACTATCGTCTCAACTACTTGAGAAGCTCAGACAGGAGGATCACTTTAGCTCAGGAGTTTGAGGCTATTGTGAGTTGTGAGTATGCCACTACACTCTAGCCTGTGCAACAAAGTGAAGACCTGTCTCAAAAAAAGAGAAAAAGAAAAGATGGAAAGAAGGAAGAAAGGAAGAAAAAAAAAAGAAACAAAGGAAGGAAAAA
>NW_007129826.1:0-1108 GCF_000164805.1 Carlito syrichta | reverse complement strand
ATACAATGCCTAGAACACCCAGAGACATAGGACATATGAACAACAAAGGCATAAGTTTAGAAAGAAGTTGTATTTATTACAACTTCTGAGTGAGACCAAGGTGATGATGTTATCAAGACAGTTGAATTATATCACAGATGAGCATGCTGTATTATACCAACGCAATATTTTAGATGATGGAGATTTCAGAATGCTCAGGATTTTAAAAAGGCAAAAATAACAATACTCAATAGAGGAAGGAGAGGAAATTAAATAAATTAATCCAGGTACTGGGGCTTACACCTGCAATCCAGCACTTTGGGAGGCCAAGATGGGTGGATTGCTAGAGGTGAGCAGTTTGAGACCAGATTATGCAACAAAATGAGACTTTCTCCCTACAAAACATGTAAAAATTATCCAGGTGTGGTGGTTGGTAACTATCGTCCCAACTACTTGAGAAGCTCAGACAGGAGGATCACTTTAGCTCAGGAGTTTGAGGCTATTGTGAGTTGTGAGTATGCCACTACACTCTAGCCTGTGCAACAAAGTGAAGACCTGTCTCAAAAAAAGAGAAAAAGAAAAGATGGAAAGAAGGAAGAAAGGAAGAAAAAAATAAGAAACAAAGGAAGGAAAAAAGAAAGATACTTCAGGAAAATAATAGTATCAATGGATAATGAAAAACTTATATAAAGGCAATGGGGTCAATTCCTCAAAAAGATTACCAATCTTGAAAGTTTCTCCACAAACAAGAGGTCTTGAAAATATATATAACAAAAACTGATAGAACTGAGAGAAGAATGAGATAGCCACAGTTATTGTGTCAAACTTCATTACTACTCTCTCTGTAATCAGTAGAACATGTTAATCAACAACATAGTAAGAGTAAAGAAGACTTGAAAACACTATCAATAAAGTTAACCTAATTTAGAGAGTACCCTATTCAACAGTAGCCAACACACTTTTAAAGTGAACATGAAACATTTTCCAGGATAGACCATATTCTGGACCATGAAACATATGTGAATACATGATAAAGAATTAAAATCACACAGATTATCATTTCTCACAATCATATATTGAAGTAGAAATCAATCATCAAGAAGTATCTTAAAACTTTCAATTATTGAAA